>NW_015662167.1:2867904-2900953 GCF_001515625.1 Sinocyclocheilus rhinocerous | reverse complement strand
TATATATATATATATATATATATATATACACAGTGTTGGGAAGGTTACTTTGGAAATGTAATAGGTTACAGATTACGTAGTATAACTATTACAATTACTTTATTAAAGTAATGTATCTGATTACATTTGATTACTTTTTGATTACTTTTCTCAATTTCTAATTCATGTTTTCAACTGTTAATCATTTTGAAACATTTAAACCAGGCAGGTTGAACAATAGTACTCCACACTGATTACTGTCAGACTTTCAAAATCCTTCATTACTTGATAAGATTATAATAATTTAATTTTAAAGCTCAGCCGCCACAAGACATTAGCACCGCCTTTTATTTTGAGATCATTCTGAGGTTGAATACATATTTAATATCATAATAAGAAATAGTTTAATAGCTATGATTCTGTTTTTGAAATAAAATCTTTACATGACAGAAAACACTGGCATCTAACAATGCCTTGAGGGAAAAAAGTTAATCTTAAAAAATTAAGCACATACATAAAGAAATAAAACAGTTATTGAATAAGTATGTGTCCTATTCTGTGTCCTAAACCCCTGAAACATTGGTGTCTCATATTTTAGAACAGTCAATGCAATTTGGGAAAGAAATCAATCAAATCTCTATGTGGGTATGTGTGTGAAAATATTCAGATGTAACCCCCTTTGTAATCGTTAACATTTTCATAAGTAACTGTATTTAATTACACATTTTTTCCTCAGTAGCTGTAACTGATTACAGTTACATTTATTTTGTAATTAAATTATATAATTATGTAATTATGTAATTATGTTAATGTAACTAGTTTCTCCCCAACACTGTATGTGTGTGCATATATATATATATATATATATATATAAAATGTTTATTATTCTTTTTATTATTATAATTTTTTATCTTTTTTTTCACAGAGATATTTCCCAAACCAACCAGACAGCTGTCGGATAATCTAGCTTTATGGTTGTCAGCGAAGTATAATGCCTTATCAAGAAAGTGAGCAACATCGGGACTCCCACACGTTGGACTTGGACAGGCAAAATTACTTTAGACATCCGTAAGGATATGATGTGAAGCTTAAAAAAAAGTAATAATGTAGTACATATGTAGTCAGCCAAACAATTCCTGACAAGTGAATACTTCATTTAATTCCCTACGTCCAGCAATCAGTCAGAATCAAAGCAGCTGCTTTGGCTCAGAGTACCAGCGTTGTTCTAATCAACACCATTTACCATGATCTTGGCAGCTCTGCTGAAGGCAGAGACAGCACATGGTGCAGCCGAGCAGTGGCGCGGCCCACAAGTCTTAGACACAGTCATTAGCAATAATGCTTATTATGTTAGTGTTCCTGGTTGGTCGCCAGCTATGTTAAAAGTTTTATGTATCCTTGAATTAACCAAAGAGCCAAGCTGAGATGCATATTAAAAGAAGCAATTTCACACAAGAAAGTGTGCTGAGGTACTGAATATTCAGTACAACAACATGATTAGGCATGAAATGTTGCATTTAAACAACATTTAAATGAGTTAACATTGAGTACCTTGCATTTTAGACAAAATTCAGCAAATTGGTTTTATTTATTTTTTTCGTAAAATGAAAATGGTTCCAAAGGAAGCCAAAGCATCAAGCATTGCAGGCCCTTTTTCTGGTTAGAAATCTAAATAAAAGATATTAAGATTTGTTTTAATACAAGTATATTTGATCTTACTGAAAGCAAAGAGTTTTTCCACTGGATTTTAACTTGTTAATGCTTAAAACAAGAAAAAAATCTGGCCAAAAAAAAAAAAGATCAATTAAGATCAATTTAAAAAAAAGTTATTTTTTTCTTTTACAGTGTGATCTGTTTTTTCAATTTCCTATTCCTTACATGCAGCTGAAAGCAATGAGAGATAACAACAAAATCACACTGCACTGCTCACATAGTCTGGTCTAGACGCAATTGAAGTGATACAAACAGTAAAGCATCCTGGGGCTGTTGTGCTAACTCAACATATCAGATTAGAGGACTGAAACTAACTCGCGTATAATTCTTATATATTCTTAAAGCCATTCTGAGTGTTTTGGCCTGTACAATACGATTATATCAGGGTAGGAAAACCCCTCGTTGAATATCTGGCTTAATCTTCTTTTGGCCTTGATCGTTCTCCCAAAAATCTTCTTTTAACAATGCAATTGAGGAAGCGGAGGCACACCAAAAGTGGTTAAATGTGGTCTGGCTTGCCAGTGCACGGGCTGTGATGGACTTCCTCTGCAAAGTATTTCATTTTGGAAACAGTCCCTTTCTAAACACAGTGCACCTGGGACAACAGCTTTGGTTCCAGACCCAGTGTTAATCAGCAGCAATGCATGCCTGCCAGCGTCTCGTATATACAATTAATACTGTGCCCTGACTTTTAACAGCCGATACTGCGGCTCTTATGAAAACAGAATACCGCAGAGTGCCACGACTCCAGCGTTTAGCCGAGGCAGAATGACAACATTTTTACGCAAATCTTCCTGATTGCTGAAAGGATCTCGAAGAATTTGCAGGGAAAGTGGCAAAGAAAAATATTTAAGCAGCCCTAATGCATTCTTTCATGAGCTGCGGTGTGTCCATTGCCTCGGCAATAAGACAAAACATACCCTGCGGAATCCGACGGTTGTCTCTTTGGGAAGACAAGTCATTTCACATGAAGGTATCCATGACTAGGCCGTCTTAGTGTTTGACATTTCAGTGTTGATTCCACTCTGAGGGTGTGGAGGGGATTTCCGCCGTAATCTCCAGTGAAAGAGGTAGGTTGGAACGTCTTATCTAACACCTATTTAGTCTGCCATTTACAACGACACAAGTTGACACATGGTAAATATTCCTTTCTTTTTTTCTTCAAGCATCACTTGAAATCGCCAGATCTGCGGCTCAGAGGGCAAATCCACCTCATTTGTATTTTGAAACAGATATTGGCAACAATCTGATAACCCTCTAGATGATTATGACTGTATAGCTCTTTGGGGGCTTTTACATAAACAGGATAATGCAAAATGCTAGTGACTAATAGCCTATCAGAGACATGCACTCCAGCAGCATTCTAGAGAGGTCAGCCGTAGTCATTAAGTTAATGTTCGTCCACAGTTTGGGCTAAACACAGCACCTTTTATGGAATTATCATAATTAGTCTAACCATTAGCCTTAATGGGGAGTAATGGCCAGTTAGATGTTATTTGGTAAAACAACACGCCAGAGGCCGAAGGTGTTTTATTACGTCTCTATATTAAGCGTGCTCTGGAAGGTAGAAAATGTTTCCAGATCGAGGGCGAAGCTGGCTCTGTGCTAATTCAATTTCCACATCAAGCAAAGGAAGGACCACCCACTAAGAAAGTCCAACTTGGCAAGTCTGTATGCTGTGACTCAGTTGAAGTTTCTGTGAATGTGATTGGACTTTTATGAGAAGCGCAACCTCGCTTGATAATGAAGTGTTTTCCTTTTTGTTGGCATCGCGAGCGCTCTGATCTAGTTGATTAATTTAGTACAGTCCATAGTAGTTCTGATAAAACCTTGTGTGAAACCACAACAAAAACCTTTCCACTGAAAAACTGTGTCAACTGTTTATCAAAATAGCATGATGTATTGCCTGGGAAAACCATAACCTCTGGCATTGCTGCATACTACAATCCTTTCTTTTTTATTTTTTTAATGTGGGTTGTTTTATTCTGTGTTGTTCATTCCTTCGCTGCCCCTCTAATTGCATGTTTGCATTTCATTCCCTTTGGGTTACCCCATAGAAAAGCTTTTGAACGACGAGGAGAACATGGCATCAGAAGGTAACTCTCATTCCAGCGGATGGGATCGAGCTTGTTAATCAAATGCTTTCCAGATCACACTTGAACTGGAGTAATTACTTCTTCTTGAAGGAACTGCTGCACACAAAGGCTTTGGTAAACATATCCAATAACTACTTGAATTGGCGCGCAGGTTGGCTAACAACCAGCTATTTGGTGTTCGGGGTTAAAAAAAAGTGTGAAATATGAATGAAACATCACTGGGTTTTCTGTCTGAGAGATTTATGATACATTTATCAACTCGTTTTATGCCACAGTTGGTGTTTAAGCTTGGTCATGGGCCATTTGCTCCACACAAGCACCATCGTTCTTTATTTGACTGCACGGTGTCAGCCCTTGGAAGACATTTCCACAGCAAGAGTGCAGTCTCAAAAGCCCTGTCCTCCCCTTAGATAAACCTACTCTGGAGATGATGTATAAGGATCTAATTGCATTTCAGCTACATGTTTCCTACCAAAATGACTTTATTGTACAATGTTATTGAGGTTAGGGGGTCACAGATCCATTTCTGTTGCTCTTGACGTGTAGAAACAGAACTTTAAAAACTATTCAGTTCTGCAGGTCACTTAGTCAAAAAGAGGGTGATAAAACACAAGAGAACATAGGCAGCTGACAGAAAGGCTTGTGAATTTTTACTTTTTTTAAACGTTTCTTTGTTTGTAAATTTCCTTTAAAAGTATGAGCTAGGAGAAATAGTAGTAAAGTGATTAAACATAATTTATGATAGTATTATTAAAATGTAAAAATGATATTGGTGTTATTAAAAATATATTTTATTTTTATTATTATGTTTATCTTTTAAAAAACAGATTAAAAGTTAAGCGGAAAATGCAACTACTATATCAGATTAACACACCGTGGTCTGGAACACGTTTAACTGACAAAACAAAATCAAATCAAGGCTTACTGACACACTACACTGATAACATTAGATCAAAAGAAAATAACCAATTAGGCCTAGACAACGACATATTATCTGCTGTGCCGAAGGTACGACAACAACATAATTAGTTTATTTTCTTGGTTCACTTTTCCCTTAACATCTAACATGTTCTGACTTATTTATCTTTTCAAACACGTGAGAAAACTCGAGCTGAGGAGCATGCAGATGTTTAAAGTCAGACATGAAGTCTTTTGTGATTGTCAGAATGCTTCATTTACCGTGACTGAAGTTCTACAACCTTTCCATAGCATCTTTAGACCATTTAAGGTCAAGATCTTTTTTTTTTCGTAGTATCTTTCTATGGTAAGATAAGCTGCTTCGTTTTTCAAAAGGTGAGGTGCGATGTTTTTTTTACCTTTTTAACTGCCTCATTAGTTACATTATATACTTTCTAAATAATGACCTCACTGTACAGCTTTTTGAAGCTCAATGGCTTGTATTTTATCTTTAGCTCAGAGTTTAGACAAGAACGTGTCAGTGGTGATGGTGATTAAGCATTGTGTCACCTTCATGGTGTTGAGAAAATGTGTTTGAAAAAGGCTTAGTGTAAAATAATTGCTTTCTGATCAACGAGTTCTGCTCTGTTTCCTAATAAAGCTTTGAAACGCACTTGCGGTCTATCCTTTGTCCCTGCAGGTGCGTGTCGTGCGCTGGAAACACACTCATGAGCTAATTCGAGGCAAAGTAAAGCTCTCATCTGGGTTTGGTAAGAGTCTCTCCAAGCACCCCAAAGACTTCCAGTTCATTCTTGATTGCACATGGCAGCCTCTGACCTGCACCGAAGGCACCCGCTGCCATGGAAGATTGATGATTATCGATGCAGAAACCCTTTGCTAATTCAGCGTACAAGGTTAGTATGCTTTCTTCAATGAGCCAGGCAGATAGCTGGCTAACTGTTTTAACCTCATCTGTGAGTAGCGATGCCATCAGTGATTTTCTTGAATAGAGAGAAATACTGGAGGACAAGGAGAGGTTACGGCCTTCGAAGTCACAAAAGGACAAAGAATCAAGCAAAATTACATTCTCATTGATTCAGATATTTTCCCCATGTGAATAGAGCAAATATACCTCAATAACATTCCCATCAAGTCAGTAAAAAAAAAACAGCTTTAGCATACTTTTTAGATGAAATAAATCACCTGTTATGAAATCTGTTCCATGTTATGGAATGAAATAAACAATGACAGTGAATTTAGATTAACAATGCTGTGGAAAATTATTGCACAGAGAATGACGGTGGAAATTTGGCCTGCAGTATATTTGGCTTTGTTTTTTAGTACATAACTTATCGTGGGACCTGCGATTCCTCATCTCAACACCGTTTTAGAGCTGTTTTCTTGTTCTTTAGGCTGGATAAAGCAAGTGTGATTGACATACTTGTTTAGTCCCTCTACAGCAGTGCTTAACAAGATTTGTTTTGCATTATTTCCTTTCAACGCCCATCAGAGATGATTTCCATTCCCATAGTATCACTAAGCATTATAATTCATTTTATTTAAGGCATAATTATTACAGTGATTCACTTTTGATTAAAACAGTTAATACTGTGGGCGAAAAACAGGCTCACCGAGTAGCTTCATCTATCTTTTAAAAGACACATGAGCTTCTCTAATTACAAGTTTTGACAGTTCAGAGGACAGTCTTTGAGAAACATTCTCTGAGAGAGACCCAATGGCAAATGTATCTATAAATTAAATCCAGATGGGACGTTTAACAAGAGTCATTTGTAGTCTTGTTGTGGTGGAATTTAATTAGCATCGAGGCTCAACTAGTATGAAATATCACCCACGGGTCATACGACTCAAATCCACACATATCAACAAAGCATACGCATGATATTTAATTTCCTTAAAAAGAAGCTGACAAAAGTCATGAGATTATTCCTGAATAATTATTTTAACCTAGCCCCAGTGTTTGTTATAATTTTTATTTTTGAATTGAATATGAATTATTTAGACAGAAAACTATATAAACTATTTGAACTAGCTCACAAGTACACTTTACAGTAAAGTTCAATTACTTAACATTAGATATAATGGGTCATAACTAACAACAAACAGTACTTTTACAGAATGTTAATTTATGCATATACTAATAATTTTTATGTATTATTTTTATGTATTATGAAGAAACATGAATCAACAACATTTTCATATTCACCTAGATTCATAAATGCTGTAAAGAATTGCTGCCCGTTGATACTTAATGTGTTATGTGTTACCACTTTAAATGTTTTATTCTTGTCTTAATTGAGCTGTATTCATTCACACCAACCCTCAGGTTTATTTACGGCATGAATTTTCTGTGCTGTTAAATATTTTAAAATGCAGTACAGCCATTTTTGCCAGGAGCTCTTGGCAAAACATTCCTTCTTCAAACATCTTACAGCTGCCAGACACAGCGCAGGTTTAAAGTGTAAATTAGTTTCTATGACATGCCGCTAATGTAATTCCTGTAATGTAACTCTTATGAATGTGTAGTCTTCATTGACTAGGCCAGATCCAGCCATACCGAAATGACTGTGTTAGATGAGCGAGCAGCCCTCATTCTGCCGCCTTCAGGAATCTGTATTGCTGAGCAGATGTTTAAATCCACTTCTTCTGTCATTTAAAGTGCTCCTGCGGCTTCATTTATTGCCGAGCACTTGTAAACGTTCACATAAAAACCCTCAGTGAATTTCTGTTGAGGACGTTAAGTGTAGTTTGCTATTTATCACTGCTCAGGATGCAGCCAGGCAGATGTGCAGTATAGGCAATGCTGCCAAATCTTTCGAAGAGACGATTTCATTGCTTACAGGGCTCTTTGGATTCTGATTGATCAATCATGTTATCCACCGGCCTGATATTTCCTAATGGAGTGCAACAGTTCCCACCCATTTTTTCAGTGGCCTTATAGTCCCGGAAGTATTTATCATGTTCCTTTTTCCCGAAACGTTTTCTTTAACGAGTTATAAGCCGTAAACCAAACTAATCAGCTACAAAGTGAATAACAACATTATAAATTTAGATTTACAGCAAAACAAAAAATTTAATTGGGCAAAAAAACTGCTTTATTGAGGGAAAGAACTGCATTCCCATGAAGCATTATGAATGATATAAATCTACTGACTTAAAGATGTTGACTTTATTTATACAACCAATATAGTTTGTTTATTGCAATACGCATTTATATACAACTTTTTATGTAGTTGGAAGACTAGCACCATTATGCCATTTGAGTGGGTGTGTGTTAATTAAGGTGACAATTTGTTTTAATTTGCTTGTTTTGATTCTTTGATTGCTGTATTTCTTTTCAGAATCATGGATAATGTAGTTTTTCACCAGAAATTCTGCTGAATTAAATACATTTATTAAAAAATAAATAAATAAATAAAAAATAGACTGATACTAGTTTCAACAAAACCATATACCATTGATTAAAAACCTTGGAGCGCACAGTTTGTCTTTTTTAAATGTTATCATAAAAAAAAATCATCATAAAAAAAACGTCTTCGATACAGATGCAGCTTTTATTAGTTATTAATTGTTGTGAAAATCACCTCAGAGGATTTCAGCATAAACATTGCTGTAATGTTGTAGTTTTCATCTTATTAGTAGAAGGGTTGTTTTGTATATTAAAATAGAGTTATTTTTATTAGTGAATACATTATACAGGTAAAAATTCAAAAATATTTGAAACTTAAATCAGTATTTAATGTTGACATATTTATTTATTTGGTGAGTTTCCTCCACTCCAAGTCTGGGTTTTAGGCTTTAGTAAACTAGAATGATTTTTAGAGTCTAACATACTGTTTCTACAAGTGACTGTTGCTGTAGAGTATAATGGCATCATATGAGCTGCCCTGAAACAAGCACATCTTTGGTTACACCTCTGCATTTGCAATCAAATTTGAAATGGTTTATTAATGGATTGATTGCTCTCAAAGTAAAGATTAATATGTAATAGAGATGGAAACGTGCTCTATATTTGATTCCTAAGTTACACTACAACCCATAATGAGGAACAGGCAGCATTGGAGCATGAATCCTTATTCCTTATGCTTTGGAAAAGCGGATGCTCTGGTTTCTCATTGGCAAATGACTGAGAAGGCAACATTCTGGGAAAGGCAAGGCTGTTGTGAATCGAAACACGCTTTTGGAACGTTTCGTGGACACTGTAATTATTGCATCGAGAACTTAATGACTCATGTCAAACGGATTAGCCCTTAAAATCTCAGTTAAACAAAGCCCTGGCACGCTGTGCATTTCAACATTTATCACTCGCACGTGAGAGTAATTTTTCATGGTCGATGTCCCAAACAGGCTCTAAACAGCAGATCGTGTTTGTATATTCCAGCAAAATATCGAGCGACCTTGGCTTTCAGTTGGCCGGCGGTCACGTTCGGTTAGATACAGGAAAAAACCTGCAAATGTACTGTAAGTCCAAGCATATTTTGACACTTGAGACATTAACTGGAGCCATTACAAGCCGAGCTGTATAGCAAAGTTTAGTGCCTCATACTTCTTTAATGAAAGAGGTGTAATAACTTTCACAGGCCGTGTTTTGTTACACACCATACTGGAAACAAATTATATGCTCTCCCACATTTTATGCGACGCTATGCAAATACCTTGTGTACTTGCTGCCTGGGTAACAAATTGCCATATCATGTGTTACAATTACTTCTTCAGCCCAGCAAGCCAATACATCTTTCCAATGAAATGATTTGAAAGCTATGAATTATGGCCATATTTCAGTCTAAAAGAAACAAACCACTAATTGCGATGTGGCCTCTCGGTAATTTTCAAGAAAGAGCCCAGAAAGCACTCCAGCATAGGCGGGGGGGAAATCGCTTACTTCTGCTCCTGCTTTATTTTGGTTTCGAATAACAGACACTACTAATTTGGTGTAGGCTCGACCTTTGGCCCCCTGCCTCTCCCCTCAAGGGAACTCTCCAATCAGCCCACAGCCTCTCCATTTTTCCCGCCGATCCATCCTTCGCTACCAAACGGACTGGAGACCGCCTTTCCAAAATGTTTCTGCTAATTCCCATTTCCTCTATAATCACAAGCTTTCATGTGAGTGGCTCTGAGTCGGTGCATGGGGGAGGTGGTGATTACTCTAGGGTCCCGAGCATTAACCTCACCAGGTGTTACTGGATGGGCTGTTTACTTCTGTGATTAATGAATGAACTAAAAGTCTTCTTACCCCCCCAGCGTCATGCTCCTTTTTAAACAAGGAGCGTGCCACTGAATCAATTGGGAGAACTCGGACAAGCCTGTGCCGTATCAGGCTACAGAGGCAGACCTGTCGAACCGCTGCACTCTTCGTATTATTTTGGCAGCTCATTGGGAGGTGGCAAGGTAGAGGTGCAGTAAAGGTGAACCAGCAAGCGCGCTGTGAAAATGTTTTCTTTTGGGCCGGAGACGACACAATAGTGACTTTGCGACTGACGCAATGAGAACCAAAGCTCATTTCCAGCGTTAAAGAAATTTAAACTAGCATCCATCAAAGCGCTTGTTGAAATGACAAGAGTCATGGTCCGACACACAGGAGTTACAGCTGGACTTTTATTAGGCCTAAATTTTGCCCTATTTTTGAGATAATCGTAAAAAAATGGCCCGTGACACGAGCGGTAGACGAAGCCAATCACACAGTTGGATCTGTCGAATATCCTAATTGCACGTGGCATATTGAAAAAACGGACTTTAATGGTTTTAAATTTGATGTAATAGAGCGAGTTTGAGTAAGCTGGTAATGTTGGATTTACAGTGTGCAAAAAGTGACATACAGAGCCCACAATTAAATGAGCATGACTGTAATGACCTCCCTAGACACCGCAGTTCAAATAATGTTTGTAACCTTGACAAGGACACGTCATTTGCTGTTGGCCTAATGATTGTTTTTACTGCCAAACGGACACAGAGTAAAAAAATAAGCTGGGCACTGTAAATTACCTAATAATTGGAAAATATGTCTTCAGTACCATTTTTCCCAAAGGAAAGTATCCCTTTTTCTAACGCGATGTACAGTATGTTCTGTGGATTTTGTTCACAAAAATAAAAGCTTTTTTTGTGGTCACCAAAAAATAAAAAGATTTAAATTATATACCTATATGTACATTACCAGTCAAAAAATTGGACACACTTGACAGAAATTATGTTTCAGGCTTAAATGCTTTAAATTACTTCTGTATATACTGAATATGCACTCTGCCATTCAAACGTTTGGGGTTGGAAAGAGTTATTTTTATTCATACTTTTTCTCTCTTTTTTTTAGCAAAGGTGCATTAAATTGATCAAAAGTGACAGTATAACGTTAAAAAATCTAATAATTTCATTTTTTCAAATAGTTCAAATAAATCATGTTCGTTTGAACTTTCTAATAATCAAAAAATCCCAAAATAAATGTATAGCCTAAATGTTTTCACAAAAATATTGAACAGCACAGCTGTTTTCAAAATAATAAAAATAAGTTTGTTTTTTGAGCAGCAAATCAGCATATTAGAAAGATTACTGAAGGAACATGTGACACAGAAGGGTAAAGTAATGACTGCTAAAAATTCAGCATTGCCATCACAGGAATAACTTACATTTTAAAATATATTCAAATGAAAAAAAAGAAAAGAAAGGTATTTTGAATTGTAGTAATATTTTCACAAAATTAGCATAAGAGACTTTCAAACACATTAAAATATAGAGATACAGGTAAATAAACTGACCTAGAAAGTGAAGGAAAAACATTCAACAAGTGTCTAGGAATAAAGATTGAGGTTGTCCAGGGTGGCGACTTTAAAGCTGCTAAAATTTAAGATTTTTTTTTTTTTTTTTTGGTTTTGTTTGGTACATACTTCCCATACTTTCATTTGTGATATTTAATAATTTTGGTGACTTTATTCTAAAATGTGGGAAATAGTAATGATAAAAATGGTAGGTGTAGGTGTGTCTAGTAGGTGTTTCTACTTCTGACTGTAAGTATAAAATGTTATCATTTTTACATAATTTTGGCACCGTCAGTAAACCAATATTTCCTTCTGTCTAGCCTTCTAAACACACACAAACCAGCTAAATACTTGTCATGTGGTTAAATGTGGGTATTTCATTACCAATAGTGTGCAAGGCAAACAGTGGAGCGCTGAAGCACAATAAGGCATTTATTTTAATCGGAATGATGTACCGTGGTGCATTAAAAGCTTAACTCTTCACCATTTCCTGCACGCACAGTTGTGAAATTATTAGTCTTGCACTCTGCCTGAAAGCACTAAAGACATTTTTGCCATCAGCATTCGTCGGCGGTGTTAATCCGTTTCCTATGGAGAAGGCCGAGGGGGTGTGTGAAAGCAGGCTGTGTGTCATCCCTTCACCTCTGACAGAGTGCCTGGAAGGAAAGGTGAGGAAAGGTTGTGTACACAGGTGATTACTTAATCACTGTATCCTCTGTGAGAGAGGGCCAACAAAAGGTCACGTCACTCAAGCAACAAAGCTCAATGTACCATCGTAACCACTCTGCTCAAACAACACTATGCCAGAGACCTCACCTAATGAAGGAGTGGTTACATTTGTTTTGATAGCTTGGCTCATCTCAACTGAGAACAAACCTAAAACATGCCCATGGTTTGAATATTGCAAACCAATATTGGTTTGGCTTACTACTTTCATGTTTTTTGCACTTGGTAAGTTCCTCTTAGATGGACTTTTGCATGTGACTGGTGACGTTCAAATGTTGCTCTCCGTGGCTCTGCAGTCCACCCTCTCTATGAGCCCCTACGAATCTCTACATTGTGACTGTGCGACTAAACAAACATGAAGTGGCTCTTCAGAGCCTTAAGGACTTAAGAGATTCTTAGATTTGACAGACAGAGTGAAAATACAGTGAAATGTTTTTGGACTACATTTGAAGCTGTGCGTTTAACTTTTTTTATTATTATTTTTAAGGGTGCACTCAGTAATGCTTTGTTTATGTTGCAGTAGTCGATGTGGTAATCGTTTTAGGCTGCTGACATGCATAGCGACATGAATGCAGCATTGTGCTAAAGCTATTTCTTTTTAGTTCCCAATACAATTTTTTTAGCATTCAGCTGGTCATGTGATCTCAACATGGCCTCCCACATGACGCAGATCTCTACATTGTAACTGTGCAACTAAAACATAAAGTGGCTCTTCAGAACCATTTAGTCATTTAGCAGACGCTTTTATCCAAAGCGAGAGGGCACATAAGTCTGAAGTAATGAATTTAGGTAAATGGGTGCAGAGCCAGTGGTGGTTTTGTAGGCAAACATTAATGCCTTGATTTTTATGCGAGCAGCTATTGGTAGCCAGTGCAAACTGATAAACAGAGGTGTGACGTGCATTCTTTTTGGCTCATTAAAAATTAAAGAGATAACTAGAGATATTTAAAGAGACTTAAGAGATATTTAGCTTTGACAGATTAATGCAATTTTATTAGACCTATTTGAAGCTATGCAAATTCTTTTTTATTATTTTAAGGGATGCTTTGTTTATGTTGCAGTAGTCGATGTGGTAATCATTTTAGGTTGCTAACATGTAGCATTAACATGTAGCACCCATGCAATTATTTTAATAAATGTATTAAAATACATTTAGGCCGCATCCAAAATGGCATACTTCTCTACTATATAAAACACTATGTGAACAGACTACTATGTCTAAATTCACAGTATTCTTAAAACAGTAGGCAAAATGTCCCCAGTTGACTTACTATTTCCGGCAAGGTGTGCATCTGACACTGTTTTATATTCATACTACATAGAACATATTTTTTTAATGGTCTGTAAGTAAATACTTATATAAGATGTACCAACTCAGAGAGTATAAGAGTGCACCTTTAACAGAAAGCACTCTGTAATATTTATTCCGTTTCCTGGTTAACCTTAATCTGTCACAAGCAGGTTACAACTTGGATTGTGTAAAAGGAAACTAATCATTAAATTTTAGAAACTCGAGGGATTTGGAATGACATTGGCATTTGCCTAACAGCTATCAAAGGCAAGAACAGCTATATTAGTGCAGTTTCTAAAATTACTCTCACACGAGACTCTTATTTGCCAAGAGGCGTTTAGCCCCATCACTGTGTAATGGAACACATCATTTAGGAAAGTACTGTCATTTGCCGCATGATATCCTGTCAAGTATATGCTTCAATTTCGAAAAGCTCCTGTCCTCTTGGGCAGGAAGCAGATTATTGCATAATGCCCTTTCCAGATGTCTTGTACTATTGCAACATCCCTGCAATTAGAGTCATCATACAGTTCACAATGCACACATCGCCAGCTTCGGCGAGTAACTAACTAAAAGCAATGCTGCTAGCTTCTCTTTTTCAGTAGTGTGAGAGTAGCTCAGTTGTTTTAAAAATAGCATAGCTTTTCTAGTAACAAGCTACTCTTTCCAATGACTGGTGGTGTAGCATAAATACTACATTGCTGTATTTGTTATTGTATTGCATGCACGGATTTGCAACCAGAGCAAACTGAGGTAATACTCAAAGACGCTCTCCCAAAATGTGTACTTACTCTCTCATGTATAGGTTTGGGAAGTTAAATTTAGTGGTTCGTTCAGAGAGTTATTTAGGTCAAGATTGGAAAGATTTAAATAAACAAGTTATTTATCAAGTCCTTTTTTTGTAGAAAAATATTTAGTTAAATTACTGTTTATCATAGTGTTTTTCGTTGTTTTTTTTAAATTGCTGTCTAATGGTGCAACCTTCATTGTGCCATATTGTTTTGTGCCAGTAATTATTGCTTTGATTTGATTTTGATTGCAAAAACAATGTATAATCATTTGAGTTTTATATTTAAAAAATAGTCATCCCTCAAAAATATACCTTTTCGATCACCTAGCTTAAGTGCAATGTTATTCTAATATTATTAATATACAATTATAGTATTTATTAAGATTCTGAACTAGCTTTTTTATTTATATTTTCAGTTTTCATTTAAATTTTACTTTAAGTATAAATTTAGTTTTTTGCTGTTGTCATTTTTATAGTTTTTTTCAGTATTTCTTTATAGCTTTAAGTTATTTTTATTTTAGTTTTAGTAATTTTAGTAGTAGTTTTAGTAGTACACAGACTTAAAATTATTTTAGTTGCATTTTTTTCATTTTAGCTTTATTTACCAAAAAAATATTTTAGTTAACAATAATAATGCTGTTTGACTGTAGTTAAATTTCATTATTTCATTAGCTTGTAGTTTGACAAGCTACAGTTTTAAAATAGTTCCCCCAACATCACTGCCACCCCAAAAAGCACTGAAATGTATAGAAAAGTTGGTACCATTACCACAGTATTTTCTGTATATATTCGTTGTTTTTGTTGTTTTTTGCATTTCTCAATGCAAACCGCTTTTCCAGAACTACAAGTCAAGGCATTGGTCTATCACTCACACATACTCTGCAGCTTATACAATTACATCACTGTTCACCACAAGCCATTTAGACACTCGTTGACAAACTGGCTTGCATCACCTTTTATTTTGGAGCTCTTAATGGATTATGCTATAACTGTGCCAGTCAGTTTTTCAACAGTCTTTATGAGATGGCTTTTGCTTGTCTGTGTTTCTTCCTCGCTGATGTTAACTCGTTCGCTCGCAGCAGCTGTTTTGAGGATCATCTGTCAAAACAAAAGGGAGCGTTTTGTCAGGGAGATGGAGGGAGGATAGACTGTGTTGTGACTGCCACAGGTGGGGAACCTGACAAGAGGAATAATGAAAAGTCCCAATCTGCATCCCAGGGCCTGTCACTCTGGAATGCCACAAATAAATGTTCTCAAACAGGAAAGGATAAGATGGAACATGCTTTAGTGCCTCGGTTTACGGGCGAATCGTGGCTGGATGACTGATCTGACGTTAATGAAAGACAAACAAAGCATTTGTGGCGTAATTGAAACAGCCAGGCTACAAGATGAGAGAATAATAGTGACAGTTGGGACTTGCCGTAATGTGTCAGGTGTTAACAGGTACAGGGAATTAAAGAAAGAATGAAAAAAAAATGAATAGGAATGCACTCGAGAGGATTTAATTAGGCTGTTAATGTCAGGGCAGGAGTTGAGGAAGAGGGCATATGGGTTTTAGAGGCCGAGAGAAGGAAAGCATCAGACACTGGTGCCTTTGAATGGCAACTCTAATATCATTTGCCACTTCAGTTCATGCTATTCATAATGTTTATCAGCGCTTGCAGTGTGCTACAAAAAGATGACTGAGGCGTAAAGTATGTCTTTTCACACTTGTAGATTATTTACAATAGCTTAAAATGTAGGGCATGATTTAAGTGTGAAAATATGTTGTTTGAAGAGCAAGTAGTCAGTTTTTTGACATGATGTGGCTTGCCCAAACATACACACTACACACTGACTAAAATTAAAAAAGTGAAAAAGCATAATAGGACCCCTTTAAATATCCAATAAAACTGGTATAATTCACTTCACATTTATTTGTATAGCACTTTTCAAAGGAGCTGTAAAGAAATTTAATGTTTACAATTAAGAGTAATTTGTTATTAGAGGTGTTCATATGGCATATGAAATGGCATAGGAAATACACCTGGAACACACAAAAATTATTGTTATTATTATTATTATTATTATTATTATTATTCATGGTCCTGCAAAGCCACTTCATCAGCAAGCAACTCATACTATAATATTTATATAGTATACAGCATACTCTTTCCTATTTATTTATTTGTTTTAATAAAGCATATTTGCTTTAATACTGGGTATCTTGAAATTAAAATTAAAATAGGGTGTGATCCAAGTGTGAAGATATGGAAATACACAGCAGCCCTATAGTGAAAAAAAATATATACTCAAATGTATTTGACCGGCCGCGCCGTTCTCAAGCCTGCCCGCCTCTGCTCACTCAAGCCCGCCATGTGAGACGCTGTGTGTTTCGTTGTGAAAGCTGCTTTGTTTGGTCTTCCAAAAGAGGACACGACTAGAAATCAGTGGTTAAGTTGTATTTACAACACTGTTCCAGAACAGTTTAACCCAAATATTCAGATGTGTGTAGCACATTTTATGGAGGACTGTTTCCTGATCCTGTATAATATTTATATAGTATACAGCATACTCTTTCCTATTTATTTATTTGTTTTAATAAAGCATATTTGCTTTAATACTGGGTATCTTGAAATTAAAATTAAAATAGGGTGTGATCCAAGTGTGAAGATATGGAAATACACAGCAGCCCTATAGTGAAAAAAAATATATACTCAAATGTATTTGAAATACATTTATTTCATGCTAAGTGTACTACAAATACATTTACATATTTATGTGCTTAATAAAAAAAAAAACCTGCAATTGTACTTTTACTATGCTAGACTGGTATACTTAATGTCTGCTAAATTGGAACAACTAATTTTGTGCTTAATGCACTTTGTGTGGAAGTAGTGCAGAAGTCCAACTAAAGATATACTGAAATATATTTGATTGTGCTAAAGTAGTACTATTGCAAGTATACTTTAGGTGCACTTTAAATATCTTTAAAGACCGATATTATTCAAAGATCATATATCAACAGTGATATTAAAGGGGTCATATGATGCGATTTCAATTTTTCCTTTCTAGCACATTTTATGGAGGACTGTTTCCTGATCCTGGTAGAGTAGACTACAATGCCGACTGTTCTGACTCACAGCCTGTAAGTACTGTACTGTAAGTTTTCATATTTAAAGGATTTGCCACTGATGATTCAAATGCGAGTTTTGAGCAGTATAGACTTTGTAAAAAACAATGTGTTTCAGAAAGGCAGGGCATAGAGGAGAAACAATAATGTACAGTATGTACAGGAAAATAATGTGTAAAATAAACACATTTCATTACACCAAATACACAATATAATGTTATTTTTAGCAACATCATATGACCCCTTTAAAACACCTTTAAGGATTAATATTAAGAAATGTGTATTGTGCACAAGTGATAATCCAAATAAAGTTTAATTATGATTTTATATCAGTAGGTCTTGAGCAATATGAGAGTAAATATGTTATAGGTTTAAACTATACTTAGTATGAAATAAATGTATTTTTAAATATAATAATGTTTTACTATATAAGCAAGTAACAGTGTCAGTCATGGTGCAGCTCATTTAGTTTAAATATCCAATAAAAATGATATACACTGGAAATACATATTAAAAATATATATATTTTTAACAAATTATTTAAAAATGATTTTATTAATATTATTTAACTATATATTTTATAATGTCATAGCATTTTTATATTAATGCATAAATAAAAACATGCATTTGACAATATACTCTATAATCAATAATCTATTATATTTCTTTATTATAGTACTTGATTATTTCAAAAGGATGTATGATGTCAGCTAATTTACTCTATAAAATAAATATTTGAGGTATTTTTGAAATGAGAACATGGAGAAAAATACAGAGTATGTGTTAAACTGTAAACTTAACAAAGAGCTAAAGGTCTATGAACAACATTCTCGAAAGCTCTAAAAATATTTTGTACGTCTTCAAGATTACCCTTGATCTACAACTTATGTAGAAAGAAGATTTGTACTGCAGGGACTGTCTACTTTAGAAGCAACCTCAGGTTACATGCCTTACAGAAAGGCAAATGATGGTAACTCGTGACTTAACCCTTTTGTGGTTTAAAATTGTGAATACAAATAAGTCATGACTGGTTTCTCATGCTCTGCTTGTTTTTAAAAGCCCTGAGTCACTGATTACTCAGAGGTCAATGAGTATAGGATGAACTTGTGAATAGTCATCTGAATGCTATCTGTTAAACCATTAGTAAGACAAGACAATATTCAAAGATGATCTATGCCAGATATTCAAGTGTGGTTTGCTACTTGGCTATTTAAATATAGCTAAATAAAAATAAACACATTTGAACCTACATAATCGCTAAAAGATGACTGACGGGGTTTTCCAAATTCTCAGTGATTTTTGTAATGCTGTATCACAGTCAACATCACTTTAATACGTTATGCCTGATTAAACAATGTGTCATTTTCCCCTGTTTTCTTTAGCGCGAATAGTAAGACTGCATGTGTTTGAAATCTTTTTTCATTTTGACTTTGATAAATTTTGACAAATGTGTTACTGAAAGGTACGAAGTTTGACAAATGACACCATAAAAAATCCAACTAAAGTACATGATGCAGAACGAAACTTGAATGGCCCTTTAATAGTTTGAGGTGTGATGTTTCACCCAGTTTGAATAAATATTAACTCTGAGAACATCCAAAGAAATATTAGGGCATTTCTCTCCATAAAACAACATTGCTTTGTATTTCAGTCACCTTTTGAAATGACTCTTGTAATGATTCTCTTTGTTTTGTTGACCTGAGACACAATGCCCATGACTTCCCCTCCGCCGTGGGCACAAAGCCTAAGATATCATCTAAAATGTTCACACTTCTCTCAACTGAACGTCATAAGTGTATTTTGAGCAGTGTAAGGGACATATTTCATTCCTGTTTTAAAGTCTGAACACTAAACCCAAAACACACTCTCCCATTTTTCCATGCACGCACTAACAGCCCCAAAAGTGACTCCGTAATGAGATGTTGTTTGACATGCATGCAACATTTGTGCAAGCCATTTGGCATGCTGCAGAAAAAGAGCCAGAGTGAGTGAAAGAAAAGAGGGAGGAAAAGAGAAAGGCTGTCATGTGAATTCTGTCTCAAACCAAGCCCATCACTACACTGCCTGTAATAATAGAGAGGAAATTGAGCATTAAATACAAATCAACGGTTATTAATTTTAGCGTGACAGAAGAAGGGCGCAGAGGTTGAGCCTTTCAGCACTCCAGCGCATGCAATTGCTGTTACTTCACCTCTGTACCTCTGAAAGGAGGGGCTGTGTCAGTGCGGTGTGGGGGACATTGAGGAGGAGGCAGAGGAGTCCCCACTCTGTGTTTGTGGGGGACGTTGAGGAGGAGGCAGAGGAGTCCCCACTCTGTGTTTGGGTTTCGTTAAGATTCATGCTCTGGTTCCATTTGATGTGAAGATGATTTATGGTTAAAAGACTTATCAACAGGCAACATACTATTATTATCTATTTATCTTTATATATACA
Organism: Sinocyclocheilus rhinocerous; assembly: GCF_001515625.1. Classification (NCBI taxonomy): domain Eukaryota; kingdom Metazoa; phylum Chordata; class Actinopteri; order Cypriniformes; family Cyprinidae; genus Sinocyclocheilus; species Sinocyclocheilus rhinocerous. Next base: position 2,881,152 of record NW_015662167.1, on the reverse strand, counting down.
GTATATATATATTATATATATATATATATATATATATATGTGTTTTAATATATTTATGGTAGGAAATTTACAAAATATCTTCATGGAACATGATCTTTACTTAATATCCTAATGATTTTTGGCATAAAAGAAAAATCTATCATTTTGACCCATACAATGTATTTTTGGCTATTGCTACAAATATCCACGCGCAACTTAAGACTGGTTTTGTGGTCCAGGGTCACACACACACACACACACACACACACATATATATTAGATAGATAGATAGATAGATAGATAGATAGATAGATTGATAGATTAAATTGATCAAAAGTGACAGAATAATTTTTTTTTTAAATTTTACAGAAGATTTTTGTTTTAAATATATACTATTCTTTTGAACATTCTACTTATCAAATAATCATTAAAAGCATCACAGTTTCACAATATAAATAAATATCACAAAATGTATGTATTTTTGGTTTTTATTTTTAAACACATTTATATTTATTTTTATATGTAATGTAATGTAATATTTATTTTATTGGTAAATTTAGGTACTGATGATTATGCTTTGTTTTTGTAGGAACCGCCTTCTTAGGAAAAAAAAATACCCAGCCATGTTGAAGTGGGGAGTTGAATTATACACAAAAGTTATTTTAAGTCAGTGATCAATCAGAGTCTCTAGCGGCAACTGCACATTATCAAGCACCGGGTCCTCAGTATCATGCCATGCTCGGAGAACTTACAGAGAATGATGGGACTGATCAGACATAGTGTTGGGAGGCCTTGACCTTTGTCTCCATGGAGGAAGTTGCGCTTGATCCCAGTGTTTTCCAGCACCTGCAAAATGTCAACCTGTTTAGATTTGAAGCAGAGACACTGATAGGACCATCTGGACCTTCACTCATGACATCCAGCCACAGTCTGTGTTCACGGCCAGCACACTCAGAAAATGGATCAGCCAAGACCTCATTTGTTACTTTTTAACTAGCACAAGGTGAAAGACCCACTCAAAAAATAAGAAAAACACAACAAAAGAAAATAATCAAACACAGCTAAATCAATTCAAACCTCATCCACCATGTAGTAAAAAGATACTCGCCTGCTGTAAATATTATTTTGGGGACTTTTTTCCACTTGTCAAAACAAAGATCTGCAATTGCTATCAGGCTTAATCTTCAGTTGATTGTCTTAAACACATTAACACATTCTTGACTCCTACTCTCATCTGGGAAAACGCCTTTCAGTTAAAGTGTTCTTTTTTTGGTCAATTGCATTTCACTATTTCATTCCTACAAAAAGATTAACTTCTATGCTCTAAATTTGTTCCTACACTCTTAAAAATGATGGTTCTAAAAGGGTCTTTTCATAGTGATGCCATGGAAGAACCATTTTGAAAAATCTTTCAGTGAACAGTTCTTACAAAGAACCATTTTTCTTAGTGTGAAGGACATTTTAATAATCTGAAGAACCTTTTGTGCAATGGAAATGTTTCATGGATGTTAAAGGTTCTTTGTGGAAAAGCCAATAAAGAACTTTTAGAGCGTATAGCTGCATTAAGTTAACACCTTTTTGTGGAACATATCACAACCCTTCTGAAAGCACACACATCTGCGGTAGGTCCTCTATGTCTCTTAATGAAATGGTGACAAATTTCTCTGACTTTCCATCGTCTTGGTTTCAGTGCAATATGTCATTAACAGTTTCCATAACTTTGACCCCTATGAGAAAATACTATGTTAAACAATTCAGCAATTATACTTTTTTAACAGTCATAACTTATGTGCATCTACTTGAGAGCGCTTTTTTCCATCTGTCCATTTTATATTAGTCGTCCTGTCAGCTTCGGTGAATGGCGTTACACCTTTCCACTGGCAGACTGTGGCAGAAGCAAATGAAAAAAGGGTGTGAAAAAGCAAGTCAATGGACCCGACTTCACTCTTGAAATTCGGTATGACTGAAACCGCCAAGGGCAAGGTTAGGGGAGAGGCAACCATCTGGCACACCTGCGTTTGACTGGCACATAGTTAAACAATGATGCAGTTTGACAAATTTCAAGTAGAGCTTATGAAAAGATAACATAAACACAAGAGTCACCCAGAGTAGTGCATCCACCTGTGTGTGTGCATCGCAGAGAAGTGTGAGGTAAAAGTTGCGGCTAATGAGGGAACCACTGGCTCGCTCTTGGATTAAGGTCTTTGTAATGTAAATCACTGTCAGATAAAGGGCCCATGTTTACTCTTAGTGTTAATATTTTGATCAGCATGTTTAAGGAACCCGGCTCCTTAATGCACACGCAGTGGGATGCCTTGGTGTGGACTGCCCTGTCGTCAACCACGTTAACATGTCATAAATCTCTTGCCAGCTCCAGTGCGGCTCTCCGTGCTGAATCGTGAGACGTGTTCCTCTTAGATTTTCTTGGCAAATCCTGTGTTATTTCGTTTAGATTTTTTTGGCACATTAATACCCAATTAGCCATCACTGAATGAGTCTTAAAAGGATGAATGTAAGAGTATGGACTGGGTGGGCTTTAAAAAATCTCCTTTGCTGTCTCTACAACTTTTTTCCATTTTTGACTCACACTTGAAAGCTTGTTTGGTATTTTCGTTGGAATCGTTCTCATTCATCCTTCCTGCAAAACACGCCGTGCACTGTAAAGTTTCACGGAAAACGTAGGAGTTTAAAATTGAGGTTTCAATAACCGAAAGCGGCTTTTTTTGGCAAATATTCTGTCATTCCCTGATTGGGGTCATTTAAGCCGCCCTTAACGGCCGACTAAACCACGTACCTGATGCAAAACAGCTGTTTATGGGTGTAAACTGTGTCTTACTGGCTGTATTTGTCCATTGCAGCGTCATATAAACAGCCTTGATCATTCTAACCGACAGATTGATTGGCTCAGCCTCTTGGCGTTGTTACACTCTGCTTGATGGAGTAATATTCATCAGTCACAACTGAATGTGTGTGTGTGTGTGTGTGTGTGTGTGTGTGTGTGTGAGTGAGAGAGAGAGAAGGGTTTCGTTATCCATTAGCATTTTCAATCTGGAATACTTGGCTGCATTAAAATATCCATAAACATTAATACGCCTTTGCAAATTACATAAATGAATTTGAATGTTATTTAATTTCACAGAATTAGTCAGCTGTTGGCTTGGCTAACATTAGCAGGATCTCACAGCTGTCTGAATGTGACTCAATAAGAAGGATTGACCACATTATGCTTAGCATATACTGTAAATCAGCAATTATTTTTTGTTAATCAGGCTGTAATAAAAAAATGACTTTTTATTATTTAAATCACATTAAAGACTAACATTCTTTCTGATGCTAGTAAAATCCAGTTTGGTCAATGATGCAATGTGCTCTGTATATTGTACTTCTATATAGGCCTATTATTATATTATTTATAATAGAATATTTCTTTCCACATCTACCACAATGAAATAACCTACATTTTATCCACTGATTGCTGTGAACACATGTTATGGGGAAAAAAAGACTGATTACAATGTTAAAGATTTTCAATTTTGATCTTAAACTATCCATCATCTTAAAACAAAACAAAACAGTATGACCAGAAAAAAACGTAATACTTTAATTCAGAAAGATTACATTAAATTGATTAAAAAGTGACAGTATGAACATATATTATTCTATTTCAGGATTGACCACATTATGCTTAGCATATACTGTAAATCAGCAATTATTTTTTGTTAATCAGGCTGTAATAAAAAAATGACTTTTTATTATTTAAATCACATTAAAGACTAACATTCTTTCTGATGCTAGTAAAATCCAGTTTGGTCAATGATGCAATGTGCTCTGTATATTGTACTTCTATATAGGCCTATTATTATATTATTTATAATAGAATATTTCTTTCCACATCTACCACAATGAAATAACCTACATTTTATCCACTGATTGCTGTGAACACATGTTATGGGAAAAAAAAAGACTGATTACAATGTTAAAGATTTTCAATTTTGATGTTAAACTATCTATCATCTTAAAAAAAAAAAAAAACAGTATGACCAGAAAAAAACGTAATACTTTAATTCAGAAAGATTACATTAAATTGATTAAAAAGTGACAGTATGAACATATATTATTCTATTTCAAATGCATCTCTATTCATCAAATAATCCATGAAAAAAATTTATCATCGTTTCCACAAAAAATACTAAGCAGCACAGCCGTTATTTTAAATTGTAATAATATTTCACAATATTAATATTTTTACTGTATTTTTAGCAAATAAATGCAGCCTTGGTAAGCATAAGGGACTTCGTTATACATTTTATTTTAGATACAGTGCAGTCATTTTTTTATTTTATCGTTGGGCTTTTGCAACACTCCTATCCAATCTCCTCTCATAGGACTTTACTCACACTATTTGATCTCACATTATATAATATTATTTTTTTAGTGTGTAAATTACATGAAAAGACTACACTTCTCAATTTTGTCAATGATGCAATGTCCCCATTGTATTCTGTACAAATGCAGCCCATGTGGATGCTAAAAATTTTTTTTTTTCTTTCTTATGTCTACAACAATGGACTTGTAACCCACAGTTTTATCCACTGATTGTTGTGTACACATACTGCAGAGAAAGAAAGAAGTGATTACAGTGTTAAAGGCTTTCTATTCCCAACTTAAACTATCCGTCATCTTACCGCATAAACAGTGACAAAGAACAACTGAGTGTGACCGGCTCGCTACTATTTTCCAGACCATTACGATTACGTAGCATTCACTAAATGAAAATGACCGGAAGTCCTGAAGTCATTCAAAGACGTGCGATAACATCTCTGACAAGAAACTGCAGAATAGGGAGAAACAATATTGCATTATTTCAGCCTCTTAATGACTGGCGTTCTGTCGACCGCAACCACAGAGTTATATACTGACCCACAGCGTGTTCTCATCCAGCTGCCCGGCATCCCTGACTACTTTATTTAGAATGCTAAAAACTAAAATAACACTTTGCTCAATGACCATTTCTTACTGCAAAATGTTTATGTGGTTTGAGGAACCAGGAACAGAGCAAGCTAAGTAATATATTATGAGATCCAGACCTTTAAAGGCAGGAAAAGACATAAATCATAGCTAATACGCAGGCTATAAATTGATGAAAGTGAAAAGAAGTGTGGTGCAGACCACTCTCTGCTGCATGCTGAGCAGCCTGGTTTGGAGGCTCTTATGTGGAACTGTATTGTTTTGAGTATTTGTACAGAGACCGTCTGTCATTATATGGCTGTGATTGATTGATTTGAAAGCCCTTAATATATTCTGTAGCAGTTACACTCCACTTAGTCTCAGCTTCAGACCGCATTCCCATGGATGTCCAGTTCGTTCACTGACCATATGTTGCATACTGCATACAAAAAGTGTTGAGTGAACTTACCAGTTCCTTTCTGTTTGGCTGGGTTTATGCAACTTCCGGAAAGAAGGGCACATTGTTTTTTTAATATGCCTGACTGGAAACAAAATGGTTGTATCAAACAATTAGCTTCATGACTTTTTTTCCCCAGACATATTAAAAAGCAGTATTTTTGAGGAAAAGCTTTTCATTGCTCTTTTTTAACTCATGGCGCACATGTATTTTGTTTCTTCATACTTTGTTATAGTTGTGAAAGTTCTGTTGTCAGTTTAAATAATCCATGAAAAAAATTTATCATCGTTTCCACAAAAAATACTAAGCAGCACAGCCGTTATTTTAAATTGTAATAATATTTCACAATATTAATATTTTTACTGTATTTTTAGCAAATAAATGCAGCCTTGGTAAGCATAAGGGACTTCGTTATACATTTTATTTTAGATACAGTGCAGTCATTTTTTTATTTTATCGTTGGGCTTTTGCAACACTCCTCTCCAATCTCCTCTCATAGGACTTTACTCACACTATTTGATCTCACATTATATAATGTTATTTTTTTAGTGTGTAAATTACATGAAAAGACTACACTTCTCAATTTTGTCAATGATGCAATGTCCCCATTGTATTCTGTACAAATGCAGCCCATGTGGATGCTAAAAAAATTTTTTTTTCTTTCTTATGTCTACAACAATGGACTTGTAACCCACATTTTTATCCACTGATTGTTGTGTACACATACTGCAGAGAAAGAAAGAAGTGATTACAGTGTTAAAGACTTTCTATTCCCAACTTAAACTATCCGTCATCTTACCGCATAAACAGTGACAAAGAACAACTGAGTGTGACCGGCTCGCTACTATTTTCCAGACCATTACGATTACGTAGCATTCACTAAATGAAAATGACCGGAAGTCCTGAAGTCATTCAAAGACGTGCGATAACATCTCTGACAAGAAACTGCAGAATAGGGAGAAACAATATTGCATTATTTCAGCCTCTTAATGACTGGCGTTCTGTCGACCGCAACCACAGAGTTATATACTGACCCACAGCGTGTTCTCATCCAGCTGCCCGGCATCCCTGACTACTTTATTTAGAATGCTAAAAACTAAAATAACACTTTGCTCAATGACCATTTCTTACTGCAAAATGTTTATGTGGTTTGAGGAACCAGGAACAGAGCAAGCTAAGTAATATATTATGAGATCCAGACCTTTAAAGGCAGGAAAAGACATAAATCATAGCTAATACGCAGGCTATAAATTGATGAAAGTGAAAAGAAGCATGGTGCAGACCACTCTCTGCTGCATGCTGAGCAGCCTGGTTTGGAGGCTCTTATGTGGAACTGTATTGTTTTGAGTATTTGTACAGAGACCGTCTGTCATTATATGGCTGTGATTGATTGATTTGAAAGCCCTTAATATATTCTGTAGCAGTTACACTCCACTTAGTCTCAGCTTCAGACCGCATTCCCATGGATGTCCAGTTCGTTCACTGACCATATGTTGCATACTGCATACAAAAAGTGTTGAGTGAACTTACCAGTTCCTTTCTGTTTGGCTGGGTTTACGCAACTTCCGGAAAGAAGGGCACATTGTTTTTTTAATATGCCTGACTGGAAACAAAATGGTTGTATCAAACAATTAGCTTCATGACTTTTTTTCCCCAGACATATTAAAAAGCAGTATTTTTGAGGAAAAGCTTTTCATTGCTATTTTTTAACTCATGGCGCACATGTATTTTGTTTCTTCATACTTTGTTATAGTTGTGAAAGTTCTGTTGTCAGTTTAATAAAAAAAGAGAGTTAGTCATAGACATATAATTTATATTATGATTTATTTTTTTATATTATATAGTGAGCCTACAATTGTTAAATGAATATAGGCTAAGAAATCTTGTTTTCTGCCATTGTAGCTGTTTTAAACTTTACATGATTGGAGATTTGGACTTTTACCAAATGTAGAATGATAGCTATCTAATATCAGCCAATAGATCAACAACTTACAAATTATACATTTGAAAATTAAGATTCATTTTTTTCTAAATTAAAAGCAAAATTTAAACTTACATAGCTAATCATTTTAAAATATAAGATGCAGGGAAGACCAGACTTTGTGTGTAAAGTCAAAAGTCTGGCTATGTGACTACACTTGACTGACCTTTACAGTTGACTCCTAACCACAGGTAAATGGCTATATATACACCATTATCCATGTCTGCTCAAAATGATGTCCAGAAATGATTTTATATGATATTTGTATATAATAGAGCAGTGGTGTGATTGCCCAGCTCTGTAATGCCCAGCTTGCAATTGCAAAGGCAACATCCATTGTTACAGTCATCACACATCAGTTTCAAATGTTTTTAAAAAATACTTTGTATATTCAAGTTAGTCTTAGATCAAAGATGGAAGTCATTTCAGCTGATATAATCAAATTTCCATTAAAATCAGTCAAATAAACAGTTTTTCCTTTTTGTTTTTGTATGTTTTTGAAAGTGAAAAGTTGTGAAACAGCCTCTTTCTTCCCCCATTTGGTTAGCACTTTTGTAGTATTTACAAAGTCATTATATTTCTGTATTTGTATATTGATTTAGAATACATCACACATTATTTGAAAATGCCCCATAGTATAAGATGCTTCTAAAGCCAGACTGTAAAACAACAGCATTATAGGATCCCCGCGAAAGAACCCTGGGTCAGATCCTTCCGCTATATACCGTGTGCATGTCTTGAACTTGTTACAGAAAATCTAGACAAGTAGGTCCAGAGAAAACATATCCTCACTGCTTGTCATGTCTTCTCAAAAGTCTTTAAAAGGTGGGATTGACTTTCAAGTTAGATTTAGTTTTTTTTGTACAATAATTGCTATATAATGAGCACTTCGGTCACCTCCTGCCACATTGTGGCCGTGTTTTTTTATTTACTCGTCTGGTCAGAGCCAATAGCTCCGTTAAAGTGATGGAAAAAATAAGTCTTTCCAGCTCCTGCTGGAATTTGATTTCTTCCAACAGCTGTCTTGCTTTATACTACCATGAAGTCAGGGAATCGCCCATCTCAGATCAATCACAGGGGGCTGACATTTCCTGCAAACTGTGCTCATAGGATAAATGGACGGGTTGGGGATGGAAGGAAGGGGGTCACGGCTAAAAAAGGAACATCAAATTGGCAGCCGAACAGCTGGAATGATGTCCTTGTTTATGTGCTCTAATGCCTTCTCCCATTAGTCTGATGTCTTTGAGAAGTCATTTGCTGCACTTTAGGAAAGTCTCAGCACTTACATGGAGAAATATTACTTTTGATAGGGTTTCATTAAGACTGGGAAATGAAGTACTTTTTCCTTAATGAATTTTAGATCTCCCTCTTTTTCATTTTCCAGAATGATTCCTCCACACTCATGCTATGTCAGAACATATTTTCTGTTGACTTGCTGCAGGGAAACTGCTGTGGTGGACGGAATAGGTCAGGACTGCATAATATGTGGCACACAATAACCGATCGAAAGTGGACGAGGCGAAGACAACACGTGGTTTGGTACTGTTTGTACAATGACGCAATAAAGCCTGCTTTTGAGCGTTACGGTGAGTAGCGTGCACATTTCGGTCATTAGGAATTATAAACTACGGCTGTTAAGCTTTGAGACACATACGAATTGTGTTTATTTTAAAGCTGGGCTCTGAGAGAGTGCCCTCTCGCTGGCATGGTCGTGTAAGAACACAGAAACAGTGGAGACCTTATTCACACCTCGCTCGCTGAGCTCGGCAAGTGAGATCTGAACAGCACCGCCCAGGAGCTCAGAGCGTTCAACCCAATGAATAGGTCATAATGTGCATGTATAGTAATGAGGCATAGAGACCCTTAAACCGTATACACTCTATATTTGAATTTTCCTCTCTCGTAAAAATGTCATCACCTCGCCATTCTTCAGAAATGGTGTTTTAGTATGTGCTTTGATAAATGTGCTATAGCAATAGGCATTTATTTAGACATTTTGCAAATGTTTCACAATGTATTTTTAATGAATAGGACTTTTGGAATTTAGCATGCAGCCAGTGGGCATGGTGCATTTTACCATGGAAACAACCAAAAGCCATAATAGTGTCCTTAGCATTCTAGTAAAGCATGGCTCCAGCAATGCCAACGTCATGGGATCGATTCCCAGAGAATGCGTGAACTCATTAAATGTATTAGTTAAAAGAACAGTTTACTCAAAATGCAACTTCTGGCATCATTTACCCACCCTCATGTCATTCTGAATTTGTATGGCTCACTTTCTTATGTAAAACACAATATATATATATATATTTTGAAGAATGTTTTAGCATATTATATAAGTCAATTGGAATCAAATCTTTCAAGCTCCAAAAGGAAATAAAAGCAAAACATCTACACAACTCTCTGGCAATGCTGCAATCCCGCTTATTTAAAGTTTGTCTTTTTTTAATTCAGCTAAGTGACGTATCGTTCCTCTATTGATCACGTGATCCAAATTTGGCAGGTTAGAGTTTACCAAACTTGAACTTTGGAATGCATTGAAATTCACATTAGCTTGTGTTTCTTGTTTCTGGAATTTGCATTCGTATGAATGTAAAACAAAGGAACAAAAAGTGTGACGTGACCGCCTTTAAATATGCAGATACAAACCTTGTGCGAGAACCTGTGAGGTTTGATGTTAGTTTGCGTTTGAGGTTCATGGCGCCATATTGGAAATGTGTTCATTTAACATTGTTTTGGTTTGATTTAAAAGTGAATAAAGGCTTAAATTTTGACATGTTCATCTTACAAAGTGATAATTTTGCCTTGAAGTGTTGTATTATGCCATAGGGGTTTCATTTCATGATGTTTTATTAACAAAGTTCGGGAGGAGCGCATTCAGTAATTCAGCACAGGTGGAGCAAGTTCTCATAATCAACTTGAAGGGATAGTTCACCCAAAAATGAAAATTCTGTCATTAATTACTCACCCTCATGTCGTTCCAAACCCGTAAGACCTTTGTTCATCTTCGGACCACAAATTAAGATATTTTTCATGAAATCCGAGAGCTTTCTGACCCTGCATAAACCGCAGTCGTAAAATTACGGTTGAACCGCTGATGTCACATGGACAATTTTACCAATGTCCTTGCTACGTTTCTGGACCTGGGAACATTTCAGTTGTGTTGCTGTCTATGGGGGGTCAGAGAGCTCTTGGATTTCCTCCAAAAATATCTTCATTTGTGTTCCGAAGATGAACAAAGGTCTTACGGGTTTGGAACGACATGAGGGTGAGTAATTATTGACTGAATTTTCATTTTTGGGTGAACTATCCCTTTAATTAGCATGACAGTAATATGTAGAGCCAACTTACCTCTGTCCCGGGACAGTTTTTCTGGCATCCCTCCTCCACCCCAACTCCTCACTCTTATCTATTCGTATCCCAGCTTGGGGATAGGAGTGTTCTCTGGGTTCAGGCCATATACTATTTACTCAATCTGATTATATGTAATCAGAAAGTGCTATTTGAATGTCTTTTTTTGTAGCTTGAAATTTTTTGGACCCATTGACTTTCATTATTTGGACAATTCATTATTTGTGTGTGTTTCAAAGAAAGTCATATCAGTTTGGAGTGCCCAGTTTGGCTAATTAACGTTTAGTTTAAATAAATGAAAAGGTAGTTCAAAGTGTGAAAACACACATGTGATGTTATAACTTAAAATTTGAACAGAGTGACATTAAAGCATGCTGTCAAACATAGTCTAATGAAAACAGAGGGGAGGCAGGGCGACCGTAGAGGTGCTCCATGCTGAATCGAGTTTCAGCGTAATTGGGATCATACGCAGCATGTGCAGTTTTGGCACATAAGTTAGATTAATCAGAGGAGCTTTAATCGTGAAGAATTCTCCTGTGTGTGGCTGGGCAGACGTTCAACTTGTGAGCCCCTAAGTTGAGTTCTGTTTAAGTGCACACCTTTTGACTCCACAAATACCCATCTCAGAAACTGGGGTCTTCCACCCCACACCCACCAATCCTAGTTCGCTTCTTGCATCAGAGCACGAACATGCCACCACAACAGGGTCCACTTAATGATTCAATTGCATCTCACGTGGAAGTTCCAAATCACCAGATTCCTCGTAGCTGACTCTTCCTGCTGATTGTAATTTATGTCGGAAGTCATTGCCGTCCAACGCTCGGCCTTCACAAGTTCCAGACAGGAAAGAGAAGACATGTGGAGCATTTAGCCGTATGCTGAACGTCTGGAGTTGGAATCACGCAGTCTGTAAACACACAACCTTTCACAACACATGATTACAGGTAATGAAAGTTGCCATGGTCATCACTGCTGGCCTTTCATGCTGTTGCTAGAAGTGCGTGTGCACCTGTTCTTAATCTGCATAATGATTGCAGCAAGACCTGATTATGACATGGGTGAATACTGACAAATGGATAAACTGTTTAACCGAGACATAGGGAGTTGTAGGGCCTGCCGATATGCATGCACAGTCAGTCGTTTAAAACAAAAACACTAGTGAAGATAATGCACACTGATGGAGAGTTTGGGATTTTGTGTTTTTAAGCGTTTTTAAGCGGATCACACAACGGAGCTAAATATATTTTCAGCTTTGCACAATAATTTTTTTAATCTTGATCTTGATTGAAGAGACCTGGAGTTTATCAAGTCCAGGCTGAGAGTCTGTTTCTGGGATGAGGTTTTGTTCACTTGAGTGCATTAGGCATTCCTGCCCATGACTTCATCCGCAATGGATTCTCTTCAATCCAGACGACAATGCGTGCATTTATTTTCCACAAGCTCTTGAGCTAAATACTTCTGAATGAAATTTCAGCACCTGCATTGTAAACCCATTTCTTTTGTTCAGATGAAGTATATGCTAATGACACTGGAAAGACTGCAAATAACATTAAATGTCCCATTAGAAAGGAAGAGCTGTATGGGATTGTGCAGGGTTTATTTCCTAAAACTTGTACTGTTGTCTTTGTGCACTTAACAGTATTAAGTGTCTTGTGGAACAGAAACTTAAACTAAAATGACCATCCTGTGGTTGCGTCTCCTAAAGTCTCCGCACCACCAGAGTGATCAGTACTCGTGTTTTCATGACATTTTAGTCTCTTTAACTGCTACAAATGTGTAAATAAAGCAGTAAACATCTGTCTGTAACAGTAGACCATGGCGTCCTCTGAATCATTTCACTCTAATGATTCTGTCACCAGCATTTGTTTCCTTGTAATCCAGTTAAACTAGTGTCATAAACATCATTATATGGTGTGGAAAGACCTGTATATTGGGCAGGTACCCTTAATACAGCAAAGAGGATATTCAGGGGATAGACTGTTGAGTTCAAGGCAGCATGTTTGTTATATATATCTTATTTGTTATATACATATATATCTTGGTGACTGCCATTATTAAACTAATATTATAGCAAGGATTTTATTTTAAAGAACTGCATGTGTACATGTTGTATGTTTCTTTATTAATTGATGTTGTACAAATATCAATAGAGATATTAATATCACGTAAGGTTACTCCATGCACCTTTTCATTACAAGTTTAAAATTTAGATAGTTTTAAAACTGCAACTATACGTTTTTGTTTTATTAATGAATTTTGAGATTCTTTTTATTTTAACCAAAAAAATTAAAATAATTAATTAAAATTAAAATAAAAATCTTGAAACCGTGTCATAGTCTACGGTTTTTTTGGGGGGTTTTTTTATATGCTCAATAAGGTTCAATAACTTTAATCGTCTCGACAAAATAACGTAAATTCTTTTCATGTTGGGTGACTCGCTGGAGGCAAAATCTTTGGCCTTAATTCAACACATTTGGATCTGACAGCTACAGTCACGAATTGTTTACGTGCTGATGTGACGAACTCGGAAAAA
>NW_015662167.1:2801801-2865182 GCF_001515625.1 Sinocyclocheilus rhinocerous | reverse complement strand
TCCTAAAGTCTCCGCACCACCAGAGTGATAAGTACTCGTGTTTTCATGACATTTTAGTCTCTTTAACTGCTACAAATGTGTAAATAAAGCAGTAAACATCTGTCTGTAACAGTAGACCATGGCGTCCTCTGAATCATTTCACTTTAATGATTCTGTCACCAGCATTTGTTTCCTTGTAATCCAGTTAAACTAGTGTCATAAACACCATTATATGGTGTGGAAAGACCTGTATATTGGGCAGGTACCCTTAATACAGCAAAGAGGATATTCAGGGGATAGACTGTTGAGTTCAAGGCAGCATGTTTGTTATATATATCTTATTTGTTATATACATATATATCTTGGTGACTGCCATTATTAAACTAATATTATAGCAAGGATTTTATTTTAAAGAACTGCATGTGTACATGTTGTATGTTTCTTTATTAATTGATGTTGTACAAATATCAATAGAGATATTAATATCACGTAAGGTTACTCCATGCACCTTTTCATTACAAGTTTAAAATTTAGATAGTTTTAAAACTGCAACTATACGTTTTTGTTTTATTAATGAATTTTGAGATTCTTTTTATTTTAACCAAAAAAATTAAAATAATTAATTAAAATTAAAATAAAAATCTTGAAACCGTGTCATAGTCTACGGTTTTTTTTGGGTTTTTTTTTATATGCTCAATAAGGTTCAATAACTTTAATCGTCTCGACAAAATAACGTAAATTCTTTTCATGTTGGGTGACTCGCTGGAGGCAAAATCTTTGGCCTTAATTCAACACATTTGGATCTGACAGCTACAGTCACGAATTGTTTACGTGCTGATGTGACGAACTCGGAAAAACAAAACAAAAAAAACTACAACGTCACGTAAGACTACAGTAAAACCTTAACCTACTATAATAGCCTACACTAAAAAAATCTAATGTTTATAATGGCCTCATTTATTTAATTGGAAAGTATACTTTTAAAAACCCTCAATTATAAAACTGGATTCTCAATAATAAGCTATCTACTCATATCTCTCTTAAAAGATAACGTGACCATGTTATCTGTAAATGTATAGGCCTGTAACATACTTTATGTAACTTTTTCCATAGATATGGCCTTCACATAAAAGAGTTATTTCACTTTGCACTTAAATATAGTTAAACATGTATGTAATTAGATTTACTGGTGAAATTCCAGGCGCAACAACAAGTGCAAATGTGTGTGAGCTTGATAATGTCAGGTGGGTCATAAATAGACAAGCTCAAAGATCCCGAATTTTTTTTTTTCAATGTTTAAGAAAAATATCTGTGTTGTGGAGACTTTTAGATTTTGTCAATATAAATAGACTATATGTAATTTGAATATAGTGAGTTTTCGGGAAACTGTGGGCTGGTTTGCGGCTGCTTAATTCAGAAAAAAAGAAAAAAGAAAGAAAAAAAAAGAATGGTGCTTTGCCACGCGGCTAAATACAGCCTAATTAATGTTTTACTGTTATTGTACGCAACCACATATGGGCTATTGATGAGTGCCGTTGTTTTATGTGTGTTCTTGAATGATGATCCTGTCCTGGCACTATAACTCCAGCCTCCAGATTTATACAGGACCAAGAGAACCTATATTAGGATCAAATTTACCAAGATAATTGAGCACTGCAGCGCATCGTTATTCCTTCATTAATGTATGATTTTGATTAATAGCCTTGTCTGGAGTTCACATTGGTAAAACGAAACCAAGAACATGTGAAATTAATTGTACCAAATCACCAAGGTAATAAGGTATTCTCTTTATTCCAGGCAGGGTATCATTTCGTCCACCCAGACTAAACTATCAGGCCTATACATAAAAGAGACTTGGTATTAAAAATGTCTCATAATTATTTCCTTCACTGTTCGATGATTGTCTGATGAGCTCTTTGACAGCTATACGTTATTTGTGTTCTTATTTTTGTATTAAATTGAACACGGACTTAATGAAAATGCCACAAATGTCCCAGCTCAATATTTTGTTGTAGGTACAGCCAAATATATAATGAAACTGATCAACTGGATTTAAAAAAGAAAAAAGAAAGATATGACTTGTTCGTGATTCCGTTACAATAAAATTATATTAAAATATGTGTCCGCTAGAAGAGCGACATCGTATGGTACGAGAGTCTAAGTCTGTAAGGGTTTACATATTTTTGACTACAGACAGTGACCCAATGACATAACAAGATCACTGAAAGCAATACTTAAACATGTAGCTATATTTCTGCTGTATACCCATTGTTTATGATAGATAATTTAATGTAACCGTATTATATTGTTATAGGCTATTGGAGGATGATGCTGATGGGTGATATCAATAATTTTGTCCAGAAGGTGCAAAATACGCGACTTTGTTTTACTGGAGTGCATTATTACTTTATAGCTATACAGTAGCTTTTACTAGGCCGCATTATCAACAAACTTTTTACATCTTGTAAATGCTAAGCAAAGTAGCAGCTGCCTCACCGGTATTTAAAAATGTAGTCCGTATGAAAATATATGAATCAAAGATTAGGCTAATAGAACGATTTGAATGTACAACTTAATTATATGCATTAACAGCCTTGTAAGTCTAATATTCTATTCGTTAATTTTCTTAATACAATTAGGCTATTTATAAAATGTTAGCCTACTGTTTATTTCAAAATAGTAGGCCTATTTTCTTGCATCATGAGGCAAGGGTGCTGGGCGTTAAATATGTTAGGCTTGTTAAAGAAAATCTAGAAAAGAGAAGTATTTTCTAAATAGTCCAATTCCAAAGTGATCAGCAGAAAAAGATCCTTTTAGCATTTTGCAAATACTGTGGTGCAAATTGAACAGGCCTACATAATCATCAAACTGCAAATCGCTTACTTCAGACACTTCTTCTTGGCACCATAACCAGTGTCTTTGATTAAAAGGATCTTTCTGTGAAAACAAATAACCTCACTTCGAAAATATTGTGTTACCACATATTTACTTTTACTGCGTAAACACGCCAAAATAAGTTTAATGCGCGGCGTGATGGCGCTCAGTTAGGCCATAAACAATTCCGCATAAAATTACAAAGCTCGCATTCGATGAGCCTCAGAGATATGTAGCATGAATCGGACACAACATGAAACGGAAACCAGCAACGAGGGATTTCACATTATTTATGGTTATTATTATTAGCCTATTATTATTATTATTATTATTATTATTATTATTAACCTATTATGGTTGACTTTCCTGCTGTCATTTGTGTCTTGTTGTGCCATATTTTAGAAAAAAAGGTCTTCGAAAATTTGAAATTTTAATTTTTTTTAGAATATTTTTGAAATACCAATGAAAAGCGTAAAAAAACACAATATATGCCGATAAAAAGTTCATGATACCACAGCCTTCAATGCTGAGAAAAAGACCATTCACTACTAACCACCGCTCTGGTCCCTGGATAAAGTTCACTATGATTTTTCAAGGCTCGCGAAAGTTGGCGTAATCAAACAAACAGACAAAACATAGGTAGTATAAAATCAGGCCAAGTGGTTAGGTCTGTAAGTGCCAACACAATCGGTGCACACTGATCCAAAGAGGCCGATTATAGGCACGTTCGCGTCCTGGAGACAAGCATATTCGCACGGATGTCCTCGTTTATTCCTCTTGGTTTGCGTCAGAAAGTGAAGAAGCACCGCCGTCGGATAAGCGGTCCGCTTCTTGTGTCCTCTCCTGCTCCGACAGCTGCTCGCTGGTGGGGATGGAGTTCTTTTTTGGACGGCCCTTGGGTTTGGTCGGAGACTCTAGTCCTCCTCCTTGCAACACCTTCGAAGCAACAACGATACACATCAGTTTAGATTTTCACAGGTAGGCCTATGACAGTTGAATCATCATTGCTATGCCAATTATTATAACTTACGATTTTTTTCCATTTCATTCTTCTGTTTTGATACCATGTTTTGACTTGAAGCTGACTCAGGCCTAGAGACTCTGCTAGGTCTATTCTGTAAATAGAGAAAGATGTCGACTAAGTCATTTCTTAGACAACACCAATATGTTCTTTGCATGTAAGCTGTGGTTCCATAATTACGCTCATAACAAAATAATTAAACTAGGGAAAAAGTCAAACATTTACATTGTTTTAAATAGGCTACGTAAAATAGCCATATTGAAATTAAAAAGCGTGTTTACCTGTCAGGAGTTGAGAGATACTTCTGTTTCTCAAATCGTTTTTCCAAGCCCATCAGCTGTAGTTCGGTAAACACAGTTCTACTCCTTCTTCCTTTCTTAGTCCTGCTCAATGCATCAGCTCCAGGGTCGAGTTTCCCCCGAAGATGGAGGTCCAGCGGGAGATGATGGGATGAAGAGCCCACCTGCAGACCCGCGGCGCCGGACAGAAGCGCAGAGCCCAACGGCGCCCCGAGCGAGCAGGACAGAGGAGACACTGGAAACTTCAGGATACTGGTCTGGTCTGCTTTCAGGACTGGAAGTAAAACAATTGTATGTGTGTGCGTTAGTCATGACAATTTAGTCGGAACTTGCTGATAGTGGCATTTTCATGTCAGTTAAAAAAAAGAGTTTAGATGGATCCATAATGGTTCATCATAGTGAAAACGGATTTTTATGTGCAAATTTATATAGGCTTATAAAATAATATAACAATTTTCCTGATCAGTCTAGCTATTAGCTACAATTGAATTATATGCTTTTGAATCCATAAGGAGTTTTACGTAAGATAGGCCTACTAAAAATCTTGAATCGCGATACAGACTAATGATTAGTTATTTAAATTACGTCTTGGATTATTTTTTGCTTACATCTTTCCATCCATAACGGGTGGTGTCATTTAAAAATGTACAGTTTTATTTTTCATACTGTAATATTTCAACGTCAACTGAAGCTGCATTATTTTTCCTCAGTGTAAAAATGTTTTAATTACAACATCTTTATTTCTAAACGTTCAATTTGTCACAATAATTTCAGTCTTGATTTTTGCAGTTTCATCTGAATTTTCTTCATCTTAAATTCAAAGTTGTTGAAAAAGTGCAGTAAATGTGTCAATGCAGTTTGTTACTTTTGCACCACTATTATTTTATTTTACAGTTTAAGGGGCAAATAAAACACTTTTTTATTTTCGTGATTTTTTTTTCATGCACGGGCTGGTAAGAACTCTCTTTCCCAGAGTATAAATAAAAAAGCATGAAATGCATGCAGTAGGGTCTGAAATGAACGTGCATTTGCAATTTTTACAAGCTTGCTCGGTCCAATGCATTGAATATTTTGCGATCTGAGATATCTGATTTGTTTTATATTGGTCCGCAGAGACAATGTGGAATATTTTCCTTGTGAGTAGGCAAATCGAGAGGTTGTGCAATTTGAATGTCTCTGAATTAAGAGAAGGTTAAGATTAAGGGATTGCCCATGCCGGATCTCAAAATATCGTCTGACTGAAAGGTCACGGTACTTACCTAAGTGGTTGTGGTATGGTCTGGCGGACAAAAGGGCATGTACTCCAAATTTTAGAAGGTCTCCAGTGGGACTTGATACCTTGTGATCCGGATGGTCTGTAAGAATCTCTTCAATCATGAAACTCCTGTACCTGTGAGACCTTTGGTCTGGATGGGCATCCGGGGGGTAGTAGTGCGCCCCAATCTCCAAAGGATGTTGCATTATTATAGTTTAAATGTAGCAGATGTTCTCCGAACCTCCTGGAAGCCTGTAGAAACCTTGAGGTCACATTGAGGATTCAGATGTCCTTGTGAAGCACCGAGGCATAAATGTCCATTCAGATTTTTAGATGCGATCATTTACAAAAACATCCTCACGGTTGTGGAGAACCTTTGACATACGTAAAGAAGTCTCTGACTGATGCTCGATCTCAAAACACGAGTGAAATTGCTTTCTTTTCTGTTGGCGAGTTCCGAAATGTGTGGTCCCGTCCATGCAGCTGAGAAGTCTGATCCGCCCAGTAAGGGCAGCCTGTTTCTGTTCTTACCGCACCAGCTGAGCTCTGAATCAGGAACATAGAAATCTGAGTTTAAGGAGGTCTAGCACAACGCCACACCTCCTCCTCAGCATGCTTGGGCACCCTCTGTAAATAAAGGGAAAACACATAGTCAAAGCATTTCACTTGTGGTGAGTCTTCGATCATTTGAATAAGTTTAGTTTTAAAACGGGTCAGAGATGCTGTTTGGTCGGATATATTATTATTCTAAAATACATTTAAAAAATCCATTCATACTAAAATGATTTGAATAGATACTGTACACTTCTTCTATAGGCTAATGATGTTTCCATTTCTGAACTAAAAATGTCTTGTTGTAGGTCTTGTACATATAGGTCAGCATGTTTTTTTTGCATTTGATTTCTACAAGATTTTTTTTTAATAGTCTCGAACTTCATTTGTTACTGATCCATTACTCGCATAGCCTATGTTTCACCGACGTTCTTGTCTACAGTCTATCAGCTTAACAAAGAAATAGGTTCTGGGCTATAATTAAATTACATTAGAGCCATTTTATTAAATTTAAACTTGCAAAAAAATAAACGAAAGTCTTGCCAAAATAAATCTGAATACGTCCGAAATAAAGATAGGAGCTTATCACAGAATGACACATCACCTTCATCAATTAGGTTATTAATCATGGTTATTAATAGATATACCTATTCAGTTTTATTTAAAATTTAAACTTAAGCGACCGAGGCCCTTAAAAACGTCCGCAAAAATGTCCTGCAAGAATTGGAGGAACGTAAAAATATCGTAAATATTTGCGCTGATGCAATATAGGCTACATATAAAGTATGTAGTTCAAAAAAAGTTAACTGGGCTTTTAATTGCATAGCACCTTGCACACAGTTTCCAATTTTACTTGTGATGTTGTAATTGAAAATAAATAAAACGTTTCTTTACGTGTTATTTTGCCATGTTATAATTCGATGATTAAACAGTGGTGAATTATTTATAGGTTATTCACCATCGTCAGGAAATTGTTTTGAAATTTGAAATTGAAATTTTTTCTTGAAAATACAGTGAATCCATTTAACATGGCAATTCAAGTGTTATAATCAAAATACTGTTTGTAATCTTTCAATATAAGGTGCTATTTTTACGCAAGGTCATTAGATCAAAATGCTTACATCTTTTAGTTTGGTTTATTTTGTGTATTCATAGCATTCCAATTCATATTGAAAAATTCATAAATAGACTAATGCAAAATATCTTTAATTGTAAAGTGAGACACTTCTGGTCAGTGGTAAAGTCTCTCCTTTAGACATATGATAGACCACTGAATTGTGTCATGTTACAGTCTTTTGACATAAATTACATTTCTTTCTTTGTTTTAAGCTGTTTAGTAATACTATCGCCGTCGATTTTAACATTAACTCCAGAATTATGCAGCAGCATGCACGTTTTCTTTTTCTTTCTAGTCTTTTTATTCTTTCTTCTTTATCACACTCGATTTTTCTTTGTCTCTTCATGCGAAATTATGTTGTTTTACTTTCATAAAGTGCGTATCTATATCTGGATTTTCACTATTATAGACTAATTACTATTGTTACTTTTAGTTGTGTATTATTATATCTTAAATACTGAATTTACATATTTGCAATCACAGAAATAAAGATATTGACATGGACATTTATGTAAAGACATTTTCTTAAAAAGAAAGAAAGAAAGAAAGAAAGAAAGAAAGAAAAAGTCATTATACACATCCAACCCCTTCTCCTTATTCACCTAAAGATAGTAGGCAAGGTGGCCTCTGGTGGGAGCGCTTCTGTATTTCAACCACTAGGCGACATCATGTGAATGCTGCATTGCAAAGCATCAGTGTATATCAATAAGCAGATGTAATTATCGATTTTTTATATATATGTAGTCTTTTACTAGCTGCATGTGTGCACTGAAAACACTGTTCAGAAAAAAAATAGTTTTAAACTGTATAATTAAACAGTGGGGCTATAGCCATTAACCGTGCAGTAGCCTACTGTGGGAAGTGGGACCACTTCAGCAAAAGGCTTAGTGTGTTAAGCTACTATGTGCTTAACCATGTGCACCACCAAGCTTCCTATAAGACACCCCATGCCAGTCTAGAGCATCATAAACATCCATCTAATCTGATCAGGCATGCCTAATTATATGCTTACAGTGGAGTTCACAACACTGAAAATCTGGGATTCCAAATTTAATTTAACTTGGGGGAAAAAACTGAGTATTCTAGAATTTTGAAATGTTTAAAACAGGTCACCAATTCATAAGAAATTTTGTGGCATAAACCTTAATTAGATTAGACGCCATATTGAATTTAACGAGGTCTTTACAAAGGCGCGCACTGTAGGCTATAAGCATTTTTATGCAATATTTTTGTCTATTGAAATGTTGTCTATTAAAAGTTTTTATTCGGGAAGACGCTTTGACATCTGAACACTCAGTACGTTGTTAAAAAACAGTAGGCTACAGTCCATTGAATTCACTGCAGATACTTCTATCACTCAGCCTCGTTTTCATTTCTGTCAAAAATTAAAATGTGGCGCTACCCAGACTAAGGTCTATTGACCACGTGAACTCCTTTTACTAAAGGTCAGATGTTCTTGCTTCTTGCACTATTTTACTATTTTATTATATATTATAGCCGTCTTTATTATACATAAGCTAATGGTAATTCGTGACTACCATATGGAATTTGATTTCATGGTTACTCTTTATTTTAAGGTGTCCTTGTTACAGTGTAATTATACTTTTAAGTACTGAGTAATAATCCTTAACTACATGTAGGCCTACTTAATATGTGGTTAGAGGTATATATGGTATATACGTTTCCATTTAATTATGCATAATTTATTGTTATTATAATAGTAAGTATATGTAACATGTGTAACTAGGACACCTTCAAATAAAGTGTTGCCGATTTCATTATTTATAATGGCAGTGATATGTATTTGTAAGTACTTCAGTTCATTAGTTTACGTAGATCAAGTACACTATTAAGATGAGTCAATAACACTTAGCATGAAACTCAGCCAAATGTACTGCTCCTCAAGTGTTTAGCCCCATTTCCTCATGCGCTCGCCACTCTTCACCCGTGCTTTATAGCCCTCATTTGATCACATGACCACGGATCGGCCAGTGACAAGCCTTATCTATTTCCTCCAACCTGTTACAATGTAACATCCCCTTGAGCAGCGAAACTGATACAAATGCACGCGACAACTGTCTGTTGTTGATCCATGCTTTTGCATTTCACCATGACCCCAATGGAAACAATGGTCTTTAGCTAACAAAAACCGGATACAGGGACCAAGGTATGTAACAATCGGACACATGAGCCCTAATGTTAGCCTTTGCTTTTAGCACAGTAGCATTAATGGCCAGCTATCTGAGAGATGCACCGCTAGAGATTAACCATACAGTATATTAGTTAATCTAGTGATCTGCTCTTTAAACTCCTTTATTGTGTATTTGTGTCTCGATTTTGTTTTGAAACGATGCGCATAAGGGCAAACGCTTGATCTACAGAGTAAAAGGGGAAAACAAGCTGCATTGTCCTTCTCGTGAGCTGTAATGTATGTTACTGCAAATTAATGAATGTTAAACATTCATTTCTGGGATCAAAGCAACATTTAACACAGATGAAATACTGAAAATATATATTACATTATCTTATGGTAAGTCTTTTGAAAGCATGCTGTTACAGAGCCAGTGCCCTCTTAATAACAATGTTATATTTGTATGTATAGGATGCCTTTATCCTATAGTGTCCAGAATATTATACTGTGTGTGTGTGTGTGTGTGTGTGTGTATACACATTATTTTCCCATGTGACATTTTCTTGTTATTGTGTCTGTCCAAGCTCACTTGGTGTTAAAGTGAAGAAAAATAGTATAATAACTACAGCAACATCTTTGAGCTACATTATATTAGAAATGCAATAAAAGAATGAATGAGAAAGAAGTGGACAAAAGGAGGAATCAGGGTCGTAACATTGATATTTTTTATTTTTATTTTCTTTAATTAGTAAAAAAAAGTTATTTATTTTTAAAATAACCAAAGCAAAATTGCATTGTCATACACATCAAACAACATAACAACAATTGTGATGATAATAATAATAATAATAAGAATAGTGATAATAATATCTGAATTTATTTTTGCATGTTGCATATAAAATGTACTTCACTCCGTAATCAGGGAAGCAGTACATTACAAAACCAAATTTCTCCTTTGACCTTGGGCTGGAATTCATGATGCAGTTTAGTCTGGATGTCTTATATTGACGTAAATAAACTCCAAGCCAAATGTTTCCCATGATAGATATCTGCATAGATCAGTAGCTACAGAAACATCACGTGTACTTGGTGGTTTCTAAGGAAGAGGGCATGTGAAGGGTCAGACACTGAGCCAGCAACAACAGCAAGATTTCTCTAAACGCTTCAGCGAGTGCTATGATTGGCTGAGGTAACAGTGTATCTGAAAGGCCATGTAAGCCTAACTAAACACATTCACTAAGACATTTAAGCTGTCATTTACAGTATGCTGAGAGGTTGTGGCTTAACGAGACATGCTGAATAAACTAAAAAGCCTTTAACTCTAAATGATAATTTCATGCTTTATTACATAAACAGTTGTCATTTTATCAGCACGGTCAACAGAATAGTAGCTATAGTGGTAATATAAATCAGTCAGTAGTCTGGTTAAAAATGAATGCATACTAATCAATGTGCAAATTTAGCAATAACACTAATCTGAAAGTATACAGTCCTTTTTATAACTCTGTTGGTTTTGAAAAGGCTTTGAAAAATCAGTTCAATGTTTAGATGAAAGTAATCGCCGCCCTTTGATTAAATCCAGTGGGCAGCATTCAAGGATTCACCCAAGCTCGGACTCTGACAGCTTTTGTAAGGATGACAGCTGGAATATTGTTTGCAAGCATGTTCATAATGTTAATTTATTAAAATACATTACAACTATTTGAAACACCTGAACTGCAGGACTAAAATAGAAATGGATTAAGGAACAAAAATGACCTTAAAATACAAGACTCAAGTTGTCTCTTTATATTGAAGGGTTGATCAGGATTAGGAAAAATCCATTCCTAATCAGATGAATAGCACACACTGATTGACTAGTGTCAGGTTGAGTTTTTGGATGGCTCAAGGGGGATTCACTTTGTCTCTGTTGGATCAGTGTGTAAAGAGAAGTGTACGTTACAATGCAAATGAGTCTCATAATGCCACTCAGCTGTCATGCGTCTTCTCACTTTACAGTGTGAATTAATCATGGTGTATCAAATGACTGCAAACATCATCCTGAATGTGCCAAAGATCGCTACAGAAACCCAACGCAAATAGTCATTACTTAAAGCAGCACTGTTCTGATCCACTTTCGATTATTGTTAAAGATAAATAAATGACTTGAAAGAAATGTTCAACAAGACACAATCTAAATGTCTGAAACTGTTTTGAAATCGGTGTATTTTTATAGATATATAGGTTGAAGAAGGCTGTTGGTCTGTTAAATTTTTCTTGGGCTATAAAAATATTTGAAGTTGTAAATAAAGCAAAGATTATTCGGGTATGTTTTGTAAGAAAATACTATTTCAGTCATTCTACTTCCAGGTTTCATCTTTACTTCAGTGTGTTACTTGCTGTTTCTCTGTAATTATTTGTGAAATTTACTAGCGGAAAAAAAAATCGAGTGAAAATTGTTTCTACACCAGATTTATTATAGTTAGCTAAAGCTAAAATCATAAAAGTTTTTTGTTAAAATTTGTTACAACTACACTTGTGCATATTAAATAAACTTTAACTGAAATAAAATAAATGATAAAATACCTAAACTTATTTCATTTCAGCTAGCTGCCAGGGCAACATGTCTCATTTTCATTTAGTTTATCTTGATATACTAAAAAAATAAAACTTAAATCAACATGAATGAAAACTGTGTATTACTATCAAATTAAAATGAAAAAGAAAATATACAAATAAAAACTAAATCAAAATATTAATAAATATATGAATATTAATAAATACGGTCAGATATTTAAAAATATCTCAATATTTAAAAAAATGTATGAATAAAAATACTAAAATAGTACCCTGTTTTACACTATTTTTTTTCCCAGTGTAGCATTGAGAGCTATAGGAGGAATTTTCAATTGAGGTTTATAGAAATTTATTGCAAGTTAGACACAATATTTGAATAAGTCAGAACAGGCTGTAGGTCTGTGCCGAGTTCATTGGATGTAACTTCTCTTATTGCTTTCGTACTACATTTAGAAAGTGTGATTAGGAATAAAATCGAAATTTTGTACAGTAGTATTATACCTTTGTCAGACCAAAATAATTAGCAAAATATTGACAAGTAGTAATGTGAAAATCCAGAAGTAATAGCTCTGTTTTAGAGCAGGACGGTTACAGTCATTGACACTCCGACCTGTGATTAAAGTAATGGCTATTACAGTCACAGTGGTAATGTGAGTAGTCAACTGTTGACACTTGATATGCAGTGGAGTGTAGGGTTAACCGACACATTGAAGTTTCCATAGCTTCTCTGTACATACTAGTATAGAGTAGGTTACAAAAAATGTGTCACTTAAAAATCCCTCTTTTCCTTAAGACCAGAAAAATTTAGTTCTCTCATTCATTTTTAAGGTTAATTCCTGTAAAAATCCTGATGATTTGAGTTTTTTCTGCATCGAAAACAAAATCATAAGGGTTTATTTGTTATTTTTCAGCATAAGGATTTATCTGTTATTTGTTTGTTGGTATCCTCCATAGTCAAGCTCTCTTTTAAATGTGTAAAGTTCTTTATTTATATGTTCTTATCTAGAGCTTGTTCATTATATTTGGCACTTCAGTGACAGTAGATTCACCATGTGACACTGCACCACACTTTGTACATTTTCCTCCCAGGAGGGAAAACTCCCTGGCAACCAGCCTTACAACTCCCTCATTTATGTTTACCCTGCCATTGTTTTGTGTCTGAGTCTTTGACACCATGTTTGCTCCCTTCTTTCAGTGTCAGCCATGGCAGCAGGCGTCAGTTTGTTGAGTGACCTGCCCTACTCCACGGGCAGTTCAGCTAACAGCAGAGAGTCCAGCACTGGCATGGAGCCAGGTAATAAACTGCTATTTCTGTTACTATGGCTGGGGAATATTTTAAATGGGTAATGCACAGTCTATAATTGAAAATAATTAAGGTGAGATTCTGATATGCAAGGACCGAATGCAGAGAAATAGTTAACAACAGGTGTTTTTTTTGCATACTATCGTCTTTCCATTAAGGGTAATAATGGGTAATAATATGACCACATTAACTTATCTAGACTTGTGCAGACATTTCAAAATCTTTTGTAATCTTTTTTCCAAATCAATTTGAAATGACTCATTCCATATCAATTAGCCCCACTAAGTACAGAGATAATGTATCTCCTTTTAATTTCCTCTGAATTCAAGTAGGTTAGGTGAGAAAGGACACTCTAATAGCCATGGTAACAAAAACTTTCCTAAGCCTCTTCAGATGTTGAGTCGACTGACGTATGAGGAAACCACTTTTCTTTTATGTAGTATTCAGTTTTTGTGCTCCGAGTTACATAAAATCTTTGCATTCAGCATAGGAGATGGAATACATTAGTTGGAAAGGTGTAATTCAAGTCTTATTATGTTGAAATGCATGCAGGGTTACGCAACCAGAGCTGTCTTTATC
This sequence comes from Sinocyclocheilus rhinocerous, assembly GCF_001515625.1. NCBI lineage: Eukaryota > Metazoa > Chordata > Actinopteri > Cypriniformes > Cyprinidae > Sinocyclocheilus > Sinocyclocheilus rhinocerous. The sequence continues at coordinate 2,851,516 of NW_015662167.1, read as the reverse complement.
ATTTCCATAAGACACATCATCCTGTTTCTCTTCCACCTGCGACAACACACACAAGCTTCTGCACAGCCTCCCACTGATTTCGGACTTGGTCACCATGGAGACCCCCTTCAAGTGCAACTGATGAACCAGTTGGATTGTATCGGTCTCTCATGCCTCTTTTGTGCAGCGCGGTGATTGTGTAGCGATGATTCACTGCTCTGGGGTCAGCGCTTGGTTTGTTCAGGCTGTGCTAAATGTAGTGTCATCGGTACTTTAGACGGGAGACGGGCTTGCTCTTCCCTGTTAGATGAGATCTTCATGGGTTTTTGAAAGACGCACCGGCACTCGGCTTCAGAGACCTTGCTGAAGATCCTGAAGAAGAGGCCCAGCTCAGCTGTGGAAGTCTTGACTTCTTCTTCGCAAAGGGTCATTGTGGCACTTAGCATGTCCGAGGCACAGACTGACATCACAGACTGTGGATGTAATGTGTCATCTTTAAGTTTAAGTTGGAGCTATTTAGTCTGAGGACTGAATTCTGAATCCTTATTTTTCTTCATCTGTCTCTATAGTGAATGTCAGAGTACCCACTGCAAAGTACACCAAGGTGGGCGAGACTTTGAGGCATGTCATCCCAGGACATATGCAGTGCTCCATAGCGTGTGGTGGTCGAGCGTGCAAATACGAAAACCCCTCTCGCTGGAGCGACAAAGAACAAGCCATCAAAGGACTGTACTCCTCCTGGTAAGCTGTCTTCCTGCTCTCTTCTCAAACAGTGTGCGTTGTTTGAAATGAACATGTCAAATATTTAGCAGAGTCAACATTGATTCATTGTACTAGTCCTAAACAATTCAAAACTCAGATATATTGTTAGTTAAGAGCAAGAAAAATTAAAAAAAGACTATTAATCAATCAACGTAAAATCAGCACACCTGAAACGAGGATAGGTGCATGGGAACAAAATCAAACAAAAAGTTGAATCAAAAATAAGTAACGAACCCGCACACTATCAATACTTGCTAATTCTTAAACTTTATTAAACGCAACGTTTCGGTCCACTGACCTTCATCAGGCAAATGCAATTTAAACTTAAACATTTATTTTAACTTTATTGTTCATGAAAACAGCCTTTGATACTAATATGGCAAACAAACAAAAATTATTTTCCATCTGTTCTCCAAACCGCTTGTCCATCCTGGATAGATGGACATATTTTCCATGATTATTGCCTTTGATACTGATATGGAGAAAAAAAAAAAATAAAAAAAATATATATAGGCTTATATACTGTGTGTGTACTGTTTATATGTATTATGTATATATAAATACACACACATGCGTGTATATATTTCAGAAAAATATGCTATGTTTATATATGAAATATATTTATATATAATATAAATATATACATGAAAATACATGTAAATATTTTCCAAATATATACTGTATGTGTGTGTCTTTTATATATACATAATGAATATACACAGTACACACACATATATTATGTAAACAAAAACTTTTATTTTGGATGCGATTAATCACAATTTTTTTTTCATCCATTCTCCAAACTGCTTGTCCATCCATGGTCAGTCCATAACATTTAATTAATTAATTAACTTATTTATTTTATCTATTTATTTATTATTTTATTTTATTTTACTTTATTTTATTTTATTCCCATGAATATTGCCTGATACTGATACGCCAATAAATAAATACAATTGCTCGTTTGCACATTAACCATTTGTTTTCCTTTTTGTCTTATTTTATAATATTTGTATTAATGTTATTGAGTGAGATATTTTGTTGATATCTAATTCATACTCTGTTCACAGGATAACTGATAATCTGTTAGCCATGGCAAGACCTTCAACTGAAATCATTGAAAAATTCAACGTCATCGAACAGTTTCATGCGTATGTTGTACTCAGTGGCAAGCTACCAATAACTGATTCCCAAGATGCACCATGGAAGGCTTTGCTGATGCTTAATCTTACTTCCTTCTAGGTGTGGCTTAAAGACAATAATCAACCTGCAGCGTCCAGGGGAACATGCCAGCTGCGGCAGCACTCTGGAGCCAGAGAGCGGTTTCACCTATCGCCCAGAGGTTTTCATGGAGGCGGGGAGTGAGTAGATCACACATGCACACAAACATGCACCTCTTCCTCTCTCAGTAGTCAGGGGAATCAGGCTGGGATAAAACCTTACTAAATCCTTACCGTTATCACATTAAATTGTCAGTGTGTTGGACAAGCTAAAGAACCTTTTATACATTATTTGCTTTCTATACATGAAGTGGTCATGCTTGCAGGTGTTGTTCAGCTTTCATTCAGGTTTTGAGGCTTAGGGGGATTGGCAGCCCTTAACAAGATCTCCTGAGAGTGGTGCTGTGCTTATATAGACAGCACCTTCTGGGAAAATATGTAAGGCACAATTTCCGAAGAGCACAGCATGTCGAAACATGCATGAAACGTCTCTCAAATTAAGGAAGAGTCAGCACTGATGAGAGATCCTCTGTGTTATATAATTCATATTCCCAGTTATCCAGAAAGGACAGAGTATGGTTTTACATAAAAAATAGACAACATATAGAGGTGTTTCTTCAGTTATTGGCCCTTTGGACTTTGGTGAATTCCCGCCACAGCGTCATTTCCACCTCATCACAAATTATGTTTTGTGTTTAGCATTCTGGGATTAAAATGATGATGGTGGAAATTACATATATATCTCCTTAAATATAAAAATAAAATATCTAATTTGTCTTGCAAAGGTTGTTTTCATAGCCAACATTTAATGTAGCCTAAATAAAAGTTGTTTTTTAAAAACTTACCTTAAATTATTTTTTTGCATAATTTGACAGAATTACAGTAGCTATGTTTCCATCCACCTATTTTTATGTGCATTTTGGGATATCGCATAAAAAACGCTGGATGGAAACGCCAAGATGCACATCAATTCTAAAAATGTGCATAAAAAACTTCTGCGCTCATCTAAGAAGGATACATTTCTTATCTGGTAAGAAAACATGTGCATAAACTACGATAGAAACACTTTTACCGAATAAATTCCTTAATGTGCATCAAAAAAGACATGTGACTTTGCGATGGGACAGCATAAAGCTGGACCAACCAACAGACCAATCTCATTTCACAGCATCTGAAATGCTAGTTCTAATGCTAATTCTAAAATGCTTGAGCAAAGTCTCGCCAAAGTGCTTCATTATAATTAACTCCCAGAACTGCGTTCCTAAACAGCAGGCTCCAAAAATAAGATAACATGAACGCGTTTCGTCTGCGCGCTCTGAAGCTTGTAATATTAATAATATTGTTAATATTACAATCATTAATAATATACAATTGTATACAAAAAATATTATATACCAATCTCAGGATAACTGATCTTCTCCTCTCCTGCAGCAAATTTAGTTTTTCTTCATGATATTTAGCGCAAGTTAATCAGGAAGTGACAATTTTGTTCTCTTTAACTCACTGGATGGAAACGGTGCTTTATTTGCAAATGTTTTATGCGATATTCCAATTTTGCGCATAAGTTTAATTCATAACTTTGGATGGAAACATAGTGTGATTGGAAATGGCACAAAATAACAATTTTGTTTACAAGTGATAACTTAGTTGTCTTTTTGAAAAAAGCAAGTGCACTAACTTTAGAAAAAAAAAACATTTTCAAAATTATCCAGTGTAGTAATAACATATTATATAACATATAAAAACATATAAAAATTTATAAAATTTTCACACAAATATTGAAATGGTTAATTTCACTCTTTGATTATCATTGTTTTAAACATGTAATAAGACATGTTTATGATTAATATTAATAGTTTAAGATTGAAAATCTGGGTTTTGGACAAGGGTAAGACTATATAAAGAAATCTTAAAATCTGTTTACAACCTTTGGGACATAAATATGCTAAAAGCAAATAGCTAACAAAAAAATGTGTTGTTTGAATTGCACTTTTTTAGTGGCTTCTTTGTTTCATCTTAAGAGACATACATTTGACTTTTTCCAGTTTATTTTTATAACTTTGGCTGGAAGGACTATGGCGTGGCATCCTTGACTACTATCCTTGACATGGTGAAGGTGATGTCATTTGCCATGCAAGAGGGGAAAATGGCTGTCCACTGCCATGCTGGACTTGGCAGAACAGGTCAGTATCTAGATTCTCTTGAAAATTTTGCGGTGATAATCTAACTGCAATAGATTTGCTTCAATCCTTATACATTTATCTGATTATTACCTACCCTTGATGCACATTCGTCTTCTCCTAGGTGTCTTAATAGCATGCTTCTTAGTATTCACATCCCGGATGAGTGCAGATCAGGCCATTTTGTTTGTTAGAGCTAAACGTCCAAATTCCATTCAGACTCGTGGCCAACTGTTGTGTGTGCGAGAGGTCGCCCAGTTCCTTGTGCCACTGCGGAGTGTATTCCCGTGTGCCGAGCCCAAAGCTCACACGGTCACGTTGTCGCAGTACCTGACTCGTCAGCGGCACCTGCTGCACGGCTATGAAGCACGTCTCATGAAGAACGTGCCAAAGATCGTACACCTGGTCTGCAGGCTCCTACTTGACATAGCAGAGAACCGGCAAACGGTGGAAGAGGAGGTGTTGGACATCCCGGACCTCACAGAGGAAGTGGAGAAGACTGTCTCGCTGCAAGCCCTTCAGCAGTTAGGGAAGGAGATGAGGGGGAAAGGGATTCCCATATCCTCACCTCGCTCTCCCGACCAACCCAGCTTGCTTCTTAAAGAAAGCCAATGTGATCCACCTCATGACCGGCCACTCTGTAGCGACCAGGAATTTGATGTGCTTTGGAGATGGCCGACGGTAGACAATACCTGCAAGTCTCAGCTCATCTTGAGGAAATGTTTTAGCTATAGCGACTCCGCCTTGCACAAACTGGATTCCAGGGTGCAGGTACTACAAAGTCCCCAGAATGCTCTTGGCTGCAAATCTGGGTTAAACTTTACAGAGGTTTATGTGTCGCAGAGCAGATTAGCTACACAAACCCCTGACCTTCTGCCATCCCCGTTGACATCCGAAATCAACAGCAGTCCCAAACATGGCTCTTTAACTGGTTCCTGTAGCTCCCTGGTACAATCCAAAAAAGTTGAAGGCCAAGCATCCTGCTCTCCTGTCTCCATAAAACGGGTACCTCTGAAGGAGGCAAAGCGCAGCATGTCTTATGGGTTTTTAGGGAGGACCAGTGACAGCATGTTTTCAATGCGTCAAGGTGGCAAAAGTCACCCCAGCCCTAATGAAAACACAACCTCTGATGTCACACAACAGTTGACAGATGTTCCTACTCTGACGCTTCAAAGTGAACTCCCACCTGAGACTCGTCGACTGTTTGTGGCCAAAGCTCTGACGATGGACATCGATGGAGATGACCTCAGGAGCACAGTCTCAATGTGGCAGGTAGGAGCAATACAACAAGATTTTTGGACGAATTGAGTCTCAGAACTTCAATTCCATATCCTGTTCTTCTATAACACAACCTTGGATATTCACTTTCAGTTGTTTCTGCGATGTCTATTGCCTCTCAGACAGAGCTGAACTCCCGTGAAGGTGCCTGGGAGAGGTTGTGCACCGAGAGAGATCCTGTGGTGCTCTCCACGCTCATGTGGTCTTGGCTAGAACAACTCAAGGAGCCAATCATCACAAAAGAGGATGTGGAGACTTTGGCTGGAAACAGATTCAATCCCCAACATGCTCTGAATTCACTGGACAAGGTATCAAACCACATGAGAAAATATCTTTATAGCAGGTTCTCCACCTTTTTGAATCAAAGGCCTCCCTCTTTGTTCAAGACAATATTCGAAAGCCCTCCTATGGAAGCTCATTTGTACATCCGTTGTACTTCTTTTTGCATTTTAATTCAAATTGGCATGAAATCTAAACTGTCTTATCAAACAGCTCAATATATGAAGTTGAATATATATATATTATATCCAACTTTTTTTTGCTTCCATACAGTACACGCACATAAAGCGACATGTACTGTATAGCAATCTCAACTGCATGATTTTGTTGTTGCAAAATGTAACTATTATTGTACACCTCTTTATTTAAAGTTGGTATGCCAAACTTTATCTGTAACTTTATCCTTTCTCCATACAGTATACATGCATAGTATATACTAGCTATATATACTCTTTAGCATATCTCAACTATTTGATTGCTTGTATCATCGCAAAATGTAAACTGTATTATCACCTAGTACTCATCTGCTAAATGCGACTATAAGGCATAAAGATATTAAGATATTTTCAACATTAACATCATGATTTTCTATAAAGCTACTTTGAAACAATGTGTATAGTGAAAAAAAGAAATCAAAATTCACTCTATTTTCTAAATGCATGTTATAAATCTTATTGTGAACAATATAATTTGTGTATATGTTTTTTTAATATCCAAAATTGCATAACTGGACCTTCTGATGAAAGTGTCAGACTTCTTTCTGGAGACTCACATTCATATGCCTCCACTCCATATCGTCCATATCATCATGACTTAAAGATTGTTGAAATAATTAAATGTAATTAATATCAAGACTTATTGGGCCTCCTCTGGAAGATTCCCCCTAGTGGGCCCCAGCCTCCTGGTTGAGAACCACTGCTTTGGAGTATATTTTATTGCAAATGCGACTTTTTTCACCATCTAAATAGATAATGTGTACGCTAAAACATCTGTGTGTCTTTTTATGTTGTTTAGGGACAAAAACAGACCCTTCTGTGTATTCTTGACTGTGTTGCTCATTTGCTTAAAATACCAGAAGAGGTTGAGAATGCCTTTTTTGAACGCACAATCAAAGCATTCACTTGGGTGAGTCATGGCCACAAAACATTTTCACAACAGACTTCTGGTGAAAAGTCCAGATGTTTTTTTTTCTCCTAGTAAGGTTTTGTGGTACTTTTTAGATTATTTATCCTAATTATGTGATTCTAATCTTTGTCTAATCCAGATTTCCTCAGATTCGGAGAACGGACCGTTAATCGGTAAGACTCTGAAAGACGTCATGATCCCTGTACTCCATGACTTGAGAACAAAAGCAATGGAGGAGCTTGAGCTGACCTGCCACTGTTCCCATGTACCCTGATCAAGATGGTGGGAAACTGAAATCTGGAGTCTACTGTAATTTTGTAGTTGAAAATGAAAGACACAAACTAACAGATTTACTGTTTTTTCTGTTTGACTACTCATTCAAAAAAATTATTTTATTGTCTTTTGAGAGAACAATAATTACTGCCATACATGAATGTGCCACAAGGTTTTGTTAGGCTATTTTTCTAATTTGTTTTTCTTAATAGTTTATTTTTGATACACAATATTTATTAGCTAACTGATGAAACTATTTATTAATAAGTATGTCATGTATTTATTTTTATGCTTTTGTTTGGCTCTAACGAACTGAGGATTCTCATGAAAATATGTTTTGTCGTATAATACTGTTTGAATAGTATAATGGTAGATGTACTTCATTATTTACTAAACCAAATAATATCACTGTGCAACATCTCATTTTAAGATATAATCTTTAATGTTTTTACTGAATGAAGCAAATTGACAGATTTGCTGATTCTTGCCTTTGCAATTTGTATTTAAAGTTTCAAAAAGGTTTGCATTTAAGGTACAATAGAGGACAACTGAATGCTTTCATTCATAATGCAATGCAGTTTACATTAGGAATAGCTCAGCATGGCCTCAGCATAATCTGAGAATGTATCAATACAATTCCTGCTAAAATGAAGCAAAATGCTCTGTAGACAGGCTTTTGCAGGATGCTTTTCGCCTTTTATTGGCATTATTTATAACTAAGCTGCTTCTTCAACTTAAAAAGAACAAATATGAAGAAATATGTACAAATATGTTTGTCGTGTGGTGTTTTAGTACTAGATAACACTGTGTTGAAACTGACCTCATTTGTCAACTAAAATGTTATTGTCTTTTGTATCGTAAGTATCATGTAGCCAGCAGAATACGTTTATTTATTCATGTTATTAGAAAAACTGCTAAATGTTTTCTTGTCAGATTCCTGAAGACAGATTATTGTGGATTTTCCAAAGCACTGCATATTTTTTATTTATTACATTTTCATTCAAGTCTGTAAAATGAACATTCTGAACGTTACCTTTGGCACACTGTCTTATTAACATCCTAATTCAACTTTGCCTTCATTAAGCAAGTTTCTTTATTAAACTAATAAATCCTGTTTATTTACGTGTGTGGATCATAATTTCATGAAAGAAACATCAATTCGATGGAGGTCATCTGATTCAGCAAGCGCTGCAAATAATAATTCTGATCATTCTGTTTCCTGCTGTAGTTTTAGTAGCCAAAGTGTTGCCCTGCAACCAACTCCAGTTTTTTAATAAGGCAAGATAACACAAAGTTTTAAAAGTACTTAGCATGTTTGCAAAGCAGAATAGTCTTTATAAGACTCTGTCTTGTCTTGTGTGTCTGGATCTTTTCATTCGGCCTGTTCTGGAGCTGCCTTGCAGCCATAATTATTACCAGAAGTGCATCAAACAAACTGAAGCTGCGTAAAAGGGTGCCCTTTTCCCTGCCTCATGTCCTGCTACGTCAGAAAGTATTTTTCCATGCATAAATCCACTAGAGAGTGTGATAAATGGTGTTTTATATTCTAATTGAAAGGTATGCCAGATATGAAGATGCATTTAGGTATGTGCTATTTTGTATAATTTGAGAACACTTTATTTTCAGAATGCTGCTGTGTCTACGAAGAAGTTCATCTCTGGTTTATTTTGTTTTAGGATGGCACTCTCTTTATGCTTTTACAGAAAATAAAAATACTTGTACAACTTGTCTTCAGAGATGATTTATGCTGTGTGGTAGCCTATCTGGGGTGAATATCAAGTATTTTTATTTATACTGGTGATTCATAGATCAAGACGTGTCAGGTGGAAAACAGAGGTAAATATATATGTACTACTTTTTAAGATCCTCTTACAGAGAATATAGATATAAATGTCTTCATGTTATTGCCCCTACATACTATATACCCTGGCAATCTGATTAAGTTTCACACACACTGATCATTTAATAACAGTAGGCTACTGGCTAAAAAGTCTTGGTCTTATAAGTTGTGGATCTTTTTCTCAAAAAAATACAAATAAAAAATGAGCAGATGATTTTATTTTATTGCATCTCCTTCAATATTTATTTGAATGGTTATATAGCTACACTGACACATGGCAGACTGTACACTCTTCTCCTGGATCTTAGCTCTGCTTTCAAGGCTGTTTGCACTTATAGTTTAACATACAATTTTACTCCAGTTTTGTTCATGACTCTGCTCAGTGAAATTCAGTGTTTGGTGATTGGTTGAATCAGTGAGTGTTTTTAATCCAGATGAGTAGCCTAGGTCTAGATATTAGTGTTTGAAAAAAAAATCTTATCTATACTTTCATCATAAGCAGCTTGTAACTTCGAGCAAGACTTTTTTTATAGCCAATTCAACAGCACCATCTGGTGGTTGGTGAATACACAGCAACTTCACTTTTAAAATGTTATCATATTTCTAATAACTATCGATCACAACTAATTATATTCTAATATAGTATATCACATATACATTTCTAATTATAGTAAACATTACATTTTACTATACTATGTATTCAACAATTATTAAATGAGTTACAGAAAACGTAAATAGCTACCTGGATCATGTGGATCTGTTTTCTTTCTCAAGATGTAAGTTTGTGCTAAATTTTCTCACAATTTCCATAGGCTGCTATTGTTGCCGTTGAGGCTAAATGCACAATCAATCAGTCAGTTAATATGAACTTTTCCATAAATATCCATATAGGCTATTCTACACTGTACAAAGCACTAATTGTTTTGGTGATTAAAATAAAATTTAATGATAATTTATATAATGATTTCTTCAAATAATTACATATTTCTTTTCAGAATACATATTTATTTAATTAGTTAGCTATTACATACATATTTTTATTTTATTTTATTTTATTTTATTTTATTTTATTTTATTTTATTTTATGTAATGTAATGTAATGTAGTGTAATGTAATGTAATGTAATGTAATATAATGTACCAACTCCCTCACATACCGAAGCTGAGAGGGAGGTCCTCCTCATCGTTAGTCCTGTACGCGTTCATCCGGGTCCTGGAGTCTCAGCCCAGACGCTGACCGCGGGTGTTCATTGCTATTAGCTATTAGCCGACTAGCCTTCAGCTTTCATTGAGGAGACAGTGAAGGTATGATAGAGCGTTTGTTTCAAAACAGTCCCTTCTTATTGCCAATGATACCGATTCGGTTTTATAGTGCATTTCTGTATTTTTCCTTACGTCCGATAAACTTTACAAGAAGTTTCCATTGCTTACTCTACTGCATTATTTAAGAGCGATATGTAAACTAGCTTGCTGGCTAATCTGTGAGGGACACTTATCCTAGCATGCTATCTGAATAGAGCCGAAATATATCACATGCTGTCCTCTGAAGATTTTAATAGTGTCGTGCATGTCAAAACATCTTGTGCAGTTTTTACTTGTTCAGAGGAACGTTATATTTGGGCGATAAATGTATTAGCAGGCTAGCCACTGGAGACCGCCATTTTTTATGAATCAAGCGAGGGAAATTTGAGCAACATACAAAGAGTTTGAGAGGACACACTAAAAGAGACTAAAGAATCCACCATTATAATGGTAAACAGTTGATATGACGGACTGTCTTTAATTTTTCTCTGTGTAAAATAACGTTTTGGAATCTTAATACATGTGGATGAGGAATCTTACTGTAAACTGTGAGCTAGATTACAGAAATCTATGTAACGTTAGATTATTTCAGGATATCTGGAGTTGCTTAGTACTACACCAGCCAGGATGTGTCAGTTATTTACAGACTTGGGTCCAAGTCTGAGGTGTGATTTTTTTAAAGTCAGTCAGTTTGACACTCAGCCATGAATTTAAGCTGCAAATGCAATCTGCATTCAACTACATATATATAGATATAGCGTTATAGATGTATAATTGTGTCTGCTGCTTTTCTGTATGGTGCCATGAGCTTTCAAAGAAGGAATGCAAGGTAAGTAAGGTTCCCATATTGAAAAACTGATTGTAAACTAAACTAATTCAGCACCACTTTTTTATTATTATTATTATTGAGTGCAATTAACTGATGGTCAGATGCAGATTGAGGAACTAGTAGCACATTCACTGGTGTCCTCAGAAACGTGCCCTGTCAAAGATGAATATGCAGCATGATTGGAGAACTTGCAGAACTGCCAGAATGTAAGTTAGGCTTGTGTGTTGCCAAATGCCAAGTGGGCAAATTTAATGGTTTCACTACCAGATCTTTGGAATGGATCTTTAACCACTTGCTTCCTGAATTTATTTTCTCTCATTACAATAACCAGCTCAGTTGTCAGTGTTTCCTGCACTTAGGGGATGTACTGCACCGCAACTGAATCTGCAGCCCATGGCACGAATATATACAATATTATATTGACAATAATATTCAAACTAGGGATGTTCATTTTGGTTATTTTTCCTACCCGACAACCGACGCTCGTTAACTGATTATTAACCGTTAACCGACGGTCATCATATCACATCACGCTCCTGCAGCTCTTCTGCGAGCAGAGAAAAACATAATAAAGCTAGGCTATATATGTATATAACGAATAAATAGGCCTATACGAGAAATATATTTTTACTTAAATAATAAATTAACAAAATGAAAGAAAACTGCAACAAGTAGCCTAGAATGCTGAGTTTCGGTTCATTTTTGTGCTGCACATAAGGAAACAGACGGCAGAAAATGGCATCCTATTTTTCTTTAGGCTTATTTTACAAAAGCACAAAGATTTGTTTTTATTGTGAATGTACACAAATAAAGGCAAACCTTTTACAATTCCGATTATCTTTAGGATTAAAAGGAGTAGCTGCTTCCACTGTTAGAAGGAAAAAATTCAAATGATTGCGCCGGCGCCGCATGCGCGCACACAGTTAAGCATTGCTACCTTGACAATGCAGCTTGTTCATTATCATAATAAAATACAGTCAGTCAAACATATGATATGTAGTAAAATCTGTGACCTTAAGCGTTATCACCGTACCGCCGTGATGTTAATCAAAACATTTTGTTTTACGTGGCTATTGGAACGCGAGTGAAGTAGGCTATATAATAAATAATAATTTGCCATTCAAATACATCACGAATACAGAAACATTTGCTTTTGTGTCGAATGAGAGACCCAACGTTGGTTTCAGTTTTGTTTTATACTAAATGAATTTGTTTTGGCTTGTCGTTTATATTGCTATAGCTTCTTATATTTTTAATTCTTGTTCTTTTCTAAATACTGTTAATTAAAAGGATTTGTTGTGGAGTGAGGGGAACTAAAATAGCCTAGCTATGTTTACAGTGTTTATTATAATGTTTGTAAACATTTCGTGTCGGCATTAGGCCTATTTCTGAATGAAATAATAAATTGCGACTTATAGGCGACGTATGTTTTTTTTTCTCTCTCTAAAAAACACGATTTTTTTTATACGCGTAGCGTATTTTAACCATGCAGCAAACCTTTTTAAATATTTTGATAAATTACTGAAAAAATAAATAAATAAATATGACTTTTTAAACCGTTTAACTGATTGTATTAATCGGTCAAAATTCTTACGGTCGGTTAACGGTTAACCAGTTAAAATGAACATCTCTAATTCAAACTTCTTATTGCGTTATTGTTGCTGACAGTATGCAAAAATGTCTGTACAGTGCAATATGCTGTCCAGTTTGTGAACAAATCACTCAACTGGGTAACAAACCAGTATTAAAAGATTGGTGGTCAGTGCCAAAGCAACATCATGAAGGGAACAATTTATTATATTTTTTTAACTATATTTATAACTGCACATATGTACTACAGCCCAACACTTAAGTTTGTATTATGAATGCATGTATATCATAACACATTTTATTAACTCAAATGCATTGCTTCATGAAAAATGATCAGAATGCATTTTGTAAAAACAGATGTAGTTGAGTTTGTTTCATTATCAGAACACATTTGGATAAAGGTAGCATTACATTACTTGATTACCAATGGATCCTCTGTAGTGAATGGGTGCCGTCAGAATGAGAGTTCAAACTGTTAACAGTTAATCAGTAATCCGCACGACTCCAGTCAATCAATTCATGTTTTGTGAAGCAGAAATATGCATGTTTGTAAGAAACGAATCCATCAAGGCATTTTTTTACTTTAAACTGTCGCTTCTGACGAAAAATATCAGGCCATAATGCATAATAACACTTCCTCCAGTGAAAAGGTCCACCCCCTGTTGTCCTCTCACGTCAAAACGCACCAAGATACTTGTTTTGGACTGTTTTCACTTATTAACAGTGATCACATATGCAGAGACATATGCATATTTTCAACCTTTTCACTGGAAAATGTAATATTATGGATAGAGAATTCATATTTTAGCCAAGAGCAATGGTTTGAAGTTAAAGCGGTCTTGATGGATTTATTACAAACATGCAGTTTGTGAATTACTTGCATTGCTGGAGGATTATTGTGATGTTTTTATCAGCTGTTTGGCCTCTCAATCTAATAGCACCCATTCACTGCAGAGGATCCATTGGTGAGTAAGTGATGTAATGCTAAATTTCTCCAAATCCGTTCTAATGAAGAAACTCATCTAGGGTTGTCGCGATTATTTATATATATATATATGTGTATATTTATGGCGGTAAAACCGCATACCGCGCTATTGAGCCACTCAAAAATTACCGCAAGGGAAATTCCCTCACCGCAACAGCCCTAAACTCATCTACATCTTGGATAGCCTGAGGGCGAGTACATTTTAAGCAAATTACAATTTTTGGGTGAACTATTCCTTTAAGTTACGAAACACGAAATTACATTTAGAATGATATGCATCTACAAGCTACCAACAAGATGGCTGAAAACCAGGCTTTACGTGCTTTGGTTTTCTCCTGCCTGCCTGCTGTTACTGACGACATCTATCCCAGAGCCAAACTGGGCCCAAGTCCGAATGTGGCGGCATTTAATCTTGACTGAGATGTTAGTATGTAGCCAAGTCACACACAATGTCAACATGGTTTCCTGGTGCCTGAGAGGGTGCCAGTAACTTGGCCAGCCCCTCCATTTTGCTGCATTACCCGTGCTGTCTGATTCAGTTCGAGGGAGCATTTTGTAGTCCCACAGCCGTCTGGTTAGAGTCTCTTTTTCCGTAATCTGTTTTTTTAACAGTAACTTCTAATGATGTGCGACGAGAGCAGCAACTATTTTGCATTTTGAACAGTTGGTTTGTTTTTTATTTCTAAACTTAATTCAATAACCTTTTTCTTGTCCACAGACTGACTGCATTTGGAAATATGGTAGATGCCGAGGCGAGAATCCTAACATGGCGGACAGAAAGGACTTCGGAAAACATCAGTTTGGTCACTTCTGTCACTATCCAGTTACATTACTTCATTTCCAGGTGGAAAGAAGGCGACATGTGCACCGTGGGATGAGGTAGTAGGTTGTATAGTTTTAGGGTCACACCCACACTGGGAGATAACTATACAGCCTACTGTCTTTCTCAAAGTGAAAACGGAGCTGCAGAGTATCATCCTACATTTCCTGATGTTTAATATCAGTGATGGCATTGTCACGGTATGTGCTGGCAAGCTGAAATGTTTTTGATTGTTAAAAGAGATGGCAATGCTTGTGCAGTGTGAGGTAGTAGATTGTATAGTTGTAGGGTAGTGATTTTATCCTGTGTAGAAGATAACTATACAATCTATTGCCTTCCCTGAGGGGCAGAAATACACACCAAATGAACACCTATTTATCTTAGATGAAATTTTTTTTTTTAAACTAAGCTTTAATTTTCCCTTGTGTCTTTTTCCACAAATACAATAAAAGTATTTGCAAATGTATCTGTGGTTTTCTTTGATTTAAATAATATTTATGATTAGTATTAAGGGCTTCCTGGTTTAATGCCTATTGATTAATAGAAATATTGTATGGTGCACAAGTGTAAAGAGGTTGTTCTTATCACCTCAGCATCATGCATTCATCCTGGAGATGGCGCTCTTGTATTGTCTAAATATTGAACACATGGCTGCATGTCCCCTGTATGAATGATCAACCACCAAGTTAGGATAAAAGAGTGTCTTTAATTTTGTATTAAGCATATGCTGGATTTCTCATATTTTGGTTGCTTATTATTCCACTATATTTTTATATCCCTGTAGTGTCAACTTGCCAAACTTTGCATGCATGAAGGATCTGTAGGTAATTGCTGTGTGGGTCTTTTTGGGATGGATTGTTGCTTAGCAACTAGAAGTTAAATTTGCAATATTTACATCTTCAGCCTCACTATCTTGTTTCAGATATACTTCTATTATACTTATATATTTATATTTAATCTGATTTTTTTTTAAAAATTGTCAGTAGTTGACCATTTAGGTGAAATGTTTCAAAACTTGAACTCCAAGTCTAAGTGGGTCTAATGTTTCATATTTGGACATGGCTTTTAAAAGGTTGCACAATTCAAATATACTGTACTTACTGATTTCACATGATTCATTTTTATTAAATGATCACTCTTAAAACCTATGACTGTCAGTGCTCCATTGATCTTATAAATCTAGTCATGGACAAAAATATGAACTGGTATGTCAAAGTTTAATTGCAGTATTATAGACAAAAATTTTACTAACAAATAACCAGGCACAATGATTTGGGTTTTCAGGGTCATTTCACTAAACAGGAACCATTTTCATTTCTGTCAGATAAACAAATTATTATAATTATTTAATATTCATATTAAGTAATAAAATACAAGTTAATAAATTGTGTTGGGCCTTCTCAAGCTAAACTTAAATATGTATATATAAGTTGGAATACAACTATATGCCTTTAGTAGTAGAGATGAGTTCATTTGGCCACTACTAACCTTACATCTACAAATATCTAGTTTTCATGATTATCAAAAGTCATGTTAAAATAGTTGACATTTTCAGATTGTGTCTGGCAACCCCAAAAAGTGAAAATGTAATAATAATAAAAAAGCCGCACTAAAGAATTCATTAAGTCTTTTAATTATTCTTTTCTAATTTAAGGACTTGTTCTTTATTTTAAAGATAAATGATGAAGGTAGCATGGTTTGTTGATGTGGAAAGGTAATATGAGCTACTGTTAAAGTCATTGCTTACACAAATTCTAATAAGGGATACTTTTCTTGGAATGACCTTTCAGTTATGAACATTTCATCTAACTTTCTATTTCATCTATTCATATGAATAAACCTTACAGTGTTTAAAAGTTTGTGTTTCATTTTGCTGTTTTAATATTTGCTGTCCTTGTTCTTGGTCCCGGAGTACACATGGTTCTTTGACATCTTTGTTTTGGAAGGTGGATAGGCTAGATGAACACATCTCTCACCTCGCAATTAAGGACTTGAGGTGGGTGAGGGGGAAATCTAAAGTCGAACAAGTTTTCTTTTCTCATGGGAGGAGCAAACGGGTGCAGGAAAATAGATAAAAGCTCTGTTTAAGAAGCTGGAGCCTGGAGTTACTGCGATATGAGCTACGCCAAAGAGCGCACAGAGAATATACCTTTCTTACTTAGATTTATCATGGTATTATAGCTATAGAGTATAGATACATATTGTAGTGACACGTCTGTCGCTTATTACTCGGCTGTTGTATCTCAAATCAGATTTTTACCTCCCTACACACCGTAGGCTACTTCTATGCAGGCGTGTTGTTTGGTTGAACGCGTGCTCGCGGTGTGTTTTGAAGTCATTAGTCGCGTTATCAACCTGCTACTCGGCTTCAGGAGCGCACAGACGTATAAAGGAATATCGGAAAGTTTAATTTCCTCCAGAACACACCTTGATAGATTTAACAGATAAAGGATCTGCTGGAAAGTGTGCTGTGAGTGTAAAACCGGGTAGTTAATCGAGACGCGTAAAAGTGACACAGAAGTTGTACATATGCAGAATAACATTAATCTCCGCACGTCCCAAAGGATATCAGCCCAGGTGTTCACGTCAAGTTTTCACGGAGTTTTGCATCCCTCCAAGGACTTGCTTTGCTTGTGATAAAGCCTCGCGTCCACCAATTAGGCTACCCATCAGGAGACTACTATCATTTCACAGTCTATTAACAAAGTACAGGTTGAACATGAGCAGGAAAACACGTCGCTGGATTTTTCACATTTTCCTCTGTTTGGGGATTATATATCTGAAGATTGGGTAAGTAGGGTAAAATGGAATGTGTTTATCTGTTTTGACTGGTAAAGTGTTTACTACTGCATTTATGCAAAAAGACAGTTTAGTTGTAAATAGGTCTATATTAATTAGCATTTAATTATTAAGGGAACAGTTTTACCGCCATTGTGACATTTTGATCACATTTGGTAAAATACTGTATATATATCAAGCAATAAATGCTTGTTCTGATCTACAAGACCAGTGGTTATTTTTTGTGTCTAAAATGTGATAATGCTTCACATTTATGAGTCATTTTATTTGTCCTGATTTATTCAATTATTTAAAAACAAAAAATGCAGTTCATGCAAAAATTATATTTTGAATTATGAATATGTTTTACATTTTTTAATTTAATTCTGGATTTTTTCGAGGTGCTTAAATGAAAAAAAATTATATTAGGCTACATATATTTTTTAAAGAAAACAATAGTTTTGCAGCACGAGATTATCTATTTTTTCTTCTTTTTCTGTTGTTTATTAATGAGAAGTCCCTAAGAACAATGTTTAAATATGCTATGTGTTATAATACATAAGACATTCATATATGTTTGTATCCCAAAGTGCTTTAGTGCTCAGTTTTGTTACCACATGTATACTGTGAATTATATTTTAGTCATGGCCCATTCCACTCAAACTGTATTTTAAATATTCAATATTTTCTTGCATAAACATTCCATTTTGTTTTAAACTTTACAGGGGCTTTTCCTCCGTGGTTGCGTTGGGAGCAAGTGTTATCTGTAACAAAATTCCTGGTTTGGCCCCTCGTCAAAGGACTATCTGTCAAAGCCGGCCCGACGCTATCATTGTCATTGGAGAAGGAGCGCAAATGGGAATCAATGAGTGTCAGTTTCAATTCAAAAATGGAAGGTGGAACTGCTCGGCCCTCGGGGAAAGAACTGTCTTTGGAAAAGAGTTGAAAGTGGGTATGTTACCAAATTATTACATTTATACTGTTACAGTATTCAGAAATGAATTGCTGATATTTTTAAACAAGTGGTCTTGTATTTTAGACATAGTTCTAACAAAAAAAAGTAAAGCACAAAGAAAGTTATTGACTAAATTACTTTCTTTCGAGCCCTGGAAAGAGTCAAAGCGCAAATAAAGCTGTTTTTACACTAAACTTGTGAATGAGGAGACGTTTAGATTTCTTTTCTTTTTTTTTGCTAAGAGACTGACTGACAATCTTTGTGCTATTTAACACTGAAATCGGAGGTCACTCTTAAACACCTGCTAGAACACTCTTACTTTAATACTTTTTAAAGCAAATATAATTTTTTTTTTCACAAACTTTGCATAGACTTATGTGTTTAGGAATGACACTATATTGTGTCCTGTTTCTGACATCTCATTTGAAATGATTTGTCATTTGATGTCAGGCGAATGTTTAGAGTCTCACACGCCACAGTAACAATGTTATGTAGGTTTCAGCTGCATGCATTCATGGAGCAAGTGCCAACGCGGCTGGATTTATAGCTCTCTCAACAGTCCACCCTCTCAAAAGAATTCTTTTTCTAGTCGTCCTGTCTTATCTGTAGATTTTAATGATTTGGCAGTCAGGGTTTTCACTTTACCACGGGTATAAGTTACAGTGGTTGAATAGTAGACCAAAAGAAAGTACAGTATTGTGAAGAAATGTAACAATATGTCACCTTAGAGAGACAAAGCATAAGTAATTAAGTGAGTTTTTCACTCGGGGTAATGTTATCCATTTTCCTAAGGCAAACTTAGGCCTGTTAAGGAGTCCTTCAGTGCTATTGAGCCTGCGACACATTGATGAATGGTGGTGTGAAGGACTTTGCTTTAGTTTCAGACCCTACTAGCAAATAGGAGGTGACATTATTGCGTGGTTTTTCCTGTGGCTGCAGGGAATTTCGATGCTCAAATATCCAAACTCTGCCGGAAAGAAACTTCTTTTTCTAAACTTTCTTCTCTTTCCTTTAGCCGCACACTTTTAGGATCCAGTCAGTGTTGCGATGGTGTGGTTGAGGCCCAGGGGAGAAGATTAGATCTGTAGAGACTTGTATCTATCGCTGAAGGTGAAGCTATATTTTATCCCTCTGCATCAAAGACAAGTGCCACCTGAAAAAAAAGCACAGGTTTTCGTCTCTTTCCATCTCATTCTGGAGCTGCACACACTCAGCCGTTTACACTTGAATGGCAGCCTGGATCTGTTGTGGGTGCTGATTATATTATTTAATACTGTCTGCTTGGACAGCTGCTATGGGTCTTGTGTTGTGTGCCCTCTCATCTAAGCGCCTCAGAGCTGACGCTGACCTAGAGTGACAGACCGTGGTCTCCATTTCTGAAGTGGCCCAACTGCTTTATTTACCCAGACTCTTTTTGTCTGTGGTCGGTATAGGGAGGATTAAATAAAGTGGACAACCGTTCAAACGGGATTGGTTTCAGTGGGTGTATGACCAGTCATGCTCATAGTAGCAGAAGTTAGAAGATGAACAGAGGTAGTTAATCCTGTGGGGAGGGGCTTGCGTACTCAAAAAAAAAAAGTTGTTGAGTAATGTGCAGTAATTTTCAGGGCCTGGTACCAAGGTCGACATTTGGCACACACGGCAATAGATTCCGCTTATAGGTGCACATTTTGCCGTCTCCACTACCCATGGACCCGTTCACCTTTTTATCATATATGTGAATGAAGTTCCGATTGAAATATAGCTTGCTGGAAATCAGCAGTTGGACAGATATGCGAAAGGCGTACCATCTTTGTGCTTGTGTTACTTTATGTTGCTTGAGCGCAACCCTCCTAAATCTTCTTTGACTTAACCACCCTCTGGTATGCTCAGAAATAGTTTTCCTTCAACAGCATTAATGCCTCAAGTCCAGACAAGTACATTGTATGAGGTTTATAAATTAACCTCTTGCATTTACAGTTTTGGCAAGAGGCATCTCGCACAGAATCATGCAATGCCACTGATTCAGATTTCTCTTGAAAATAAATGACACCCATGTCAAAACACACATGTTTTATGGAAGTCTTATCTGCTGTGTTTGTGTTCAGAATATCTTGATTTAAGTAAACATAGCTCGAGTGATATATAAAGACAAGGAGCATTCTACTCTGGTATTGATGAGAATTTTAAGATTTTGCGTCAATACAGTCTTCATTTTCCTTTCTTCAGGATACATCCCTACTCCTTTGGCGTCAAGCCCAAACAACTCATAAAAATCTCCACATAATTGATGCCCCAAACTGGCCTTTGTTAAATTGCATGGGCAGAGTTCCAAGATGTTTATCATCAGCAGGTCAACACATACCAAATGTTAATTTCAGGAAACCACTGAAGACTGTTGCTGCCGCTCTTGATCGCTTGAAGGTGAAAATTCCTGAATTGCTGAGCCGGTCTGTTAACAGTCTGACATATGTGTGTGTGCTTTTCACTTCTTGCCATGAAATGATCAAAAGATAGAAAATATATTAATTGTAATAACTCACGACATCAATCCTTATGAGGCCTATAACTTTTTTAAGTGTTTCTTCGGTTCAGGTGTGTAAATGATTCTTAGGACAGTCAATACAAAATGACTCATTAATCCAGAAAAGGATATGTACATTTCCGGGAATGTTAACATAACTGAGCAACAATGAATGCATCATATTTTTTAAGGGATTTTCCATGCAGTGCTAGGTCTCTTATTGTTTTAGCTTTTATATTTGGCGAATGCTTTTATCCAAGGCAACTTACATAGTGTGAAAATTGGAAGCTTGGAACTCTTGGAAAGTTATTTGTTGCTTGATGTCACCTTACAAAAAAGTCCCTGAAATAACTCTTCGCAGGACTTCAGACCTATCTTTGTCCTTATAAATGAAATACACCATTAACCTGGAAGTGCCCTGTTTAACAGTGGCAATCAATTATAGCAGTGCTCTGACCAGGGAGGCACTGCATGCCTGAGGAGTTCATCTCCACAGGGTGGATCCCTCGTTCTGACGGAAGCTGGGACAGTGGCCAGGCTAGAGTCTAAACACATACCCCCTATCTCTACCATTCTATTGTCTCTGAAATAAACCCTTGTCCTTTGTGCTTATTAAAGAGATGGACCGTTCCTTCCTTTGCTCATCTGTGTGCAAACAGTTATTTGTCTTTCTGTTTCCTCTCTATGACAACTGAAGGGCAATTATTTGTGTTTTGAGTAATCACAGGTATGTGATCCGTTTTTGTTTTGCCTATGTCGGGTCCTAGATCATTTTTATATCATGTTTTTCGCAGTAAGCCACCACACCATCTACCAGAGACTGCATACTGTTAATCAGTGTGAAGTGTGCATGATAAATGAACTACACTTGACTCAACTAACACATTTTCTTATTGCTATGAGTGTCAAGATATGTCAGGTATGTAGGTAACTGCCTCTGCTGGATCTTGTTGTCAGCAGTACTGACGGAGAATGTTCCTTTGAATCCAGGAAGTAAGGAAGCAGCCTTCACCTACGCCATTATCGCTGCCGGGGTCGCCCATGCCATCACAGCGGCCTGCACTCAGGGTACGCTGAGCGGCTGTGGTTGTGACAAGGAGAAGCAGGGCTTCTACAACCAAGAGGAGGGCTGGAAGTGGGGAGGATGTTCAGCTGATATTCGCTATGGTCTGAGCTTCTCAAAGGTGTTTATAGATGCACGGGAGATCAGGCAGAATGCCAGGACACTCATGAACCTTCATAACAATGAAGTGGGACGCAAGGTATGTGGCACAGTTTGCATGTTTTTTTAAGAAGTACCATGTCATGCATAAAAACATCATTTGGCCAGGATTGTCCAAACCTGCTCCTGGAGGGCAACTTTCCTGCAGGGTTTAGCTCCAACACACCTGCCTGGAAGGTTTTTAGTGATTCTCAAGACATTGGTTAGCTGGTCCAGGTTGTTTGATTGGGGCTAGAGCTAAACTCTGCTGGAACATGGCCCTCCAGGAGCAGGATTGGCAGGTGTTTCTTGTAAGTCCTACAGCAGGGGTTCTCAAATCTGGCACTTGAGGTCCATTTTCTTGAAGATTTTAGCTACAACCCTAATCAAACACACATGAACAAGCTAATCGAGGTCTTCAGGATCACTAGTTACAGGCAGGCAGGTTTGATCAAGGTTGGGGCTAAACCTTTGCAGGAAAGAGGACCTCAAGGGCCAAGGTTGAGAACCACTGCCCTTCAGGGCTGTTAAATGAATTTTTTCTGCTTTGGAGTGGGTAGTAGATTAACAATAACAAGGTGTAGCAAGGCAATGCAATGCATTTAGTTTTGGCATGCACTTGACCAGCTATTTGTGATTATGGCAAAACTCATTTTCATAATTGTGATACCATTTAAAAGAGACAGTGATTCACTAGTGGACTTGGGATCAGTCGGTAAGACAATAAAGGTACTACTGGATTTTATAGTCAAAGAAGACAAAAAGATTTCTTGTGTATTTGTAAAAATAACATTAAAATGCATACCCATAATGCCCAGGCAGTTTGACTGATCTTCATAAGCTATTCGTCATTCAGTGCCAATCTGAAGAGTGTGATGTTTCAGCACTCTGGACAGAGATTTTTTTTGTGCTTTAAAACTGTAATCCTGACCAGTAACCTTTTGTAACTTTTTTCATAAATCTCTTCTGGTATCTGGTGCCTCACATGCACCAATCCTCTCTTTATAGCAAGTATAATCAGTCCTGTGAATTGACAATTCATACAATTTTGCTCTTTTCATTGAGCAGTTCTCAATGAAATTAAGGTCATGGCATCAACATGCCAAACACATGATTGTGATTGGTTAATGGGAAAATGCAAGGGGTGTGGCCTCACTTAAGACACATGGATTTTTCCTTTGTAAACTTTTCCTCAGACTTACTGTTTATCAGGAATCAGTAGCATGAACATACTAAGCCCGATATGCATCCTAGATTGCAGACAATTGCCAAAAAGTCTCCTGAAAGTCTGAGAAAAAAAATAATTAAAATGCAAGGTAAAGCCTCTCCCACCCACAGCAAAAGTGAAAAAGAGTGAAAGGAAGAGAAAGAGAGGGAGAGAAAAGACACATTAACCAACCACACCAAAGATTACGCCGCCCTGAACAGGCAATCCACTTATGCCAATCAGACCCCTCGGATATCTTCCATATCTAAACAGGCACTCTGCTTCACTGAGTTCTGCTTACATTTGCCCATTCATTCATCTATTCTGAGCTAACCTATGTTTTTTCTGTGCATTTCTAAGCCTACAGCTAAGGTATGTGAAATGCATTAACATTTAACATTAGTTTGTATGCAAATTAACTACAGGACAAGAAATGATACAGCATCCCTCAGTTACACTGCAGCTCAAAATGTTTTGTTTTTACCTGTGAGGTTTTACGTGCGTAGGTGTAACAAGGGGAGGCACACAGGCACCTGAAAACTGACTCCTGAGCTTTATCAGTGTACACTACACACAGGCTGATTGTTGTAGGAACTCTGCGATCATCGTTCAGTCAGTGTTTATATCATATCCTGTGCAGATTCCGCTCTATTGCATATACAAGACAAGAGACTCCTACAGTCAACCTCTGATAGTTTGCCCCTTGCAACAATTTGTGGCGTGTGTTGTGTACACAAATGAAACTGTTTCCTACAAGTAGTCAGACAGCCTGTGAACACAAGCTGTTTTGCAGGCCTGCTCTCTACGCAGCGAGAGGAATGAGGTAGTCTAGCACTGTAAGTTTAACAATCCTTGCATTCTTCAAATCGGAATGTTAAAAAACCTTTGTCTCAACCTGTAAAACCATTCCCAGAAACTGTATGCCACCGAGGGTGATTTCACTAATCCCCACTGTATTGTTAGTCTATCCAGATCTTGGTTTGCTGGAATATGCCTTGTAGATGATGTGAATATATGCAAAATGTTTAAACATGGTTTTTGACCAAAACTACCACATACCTTTTCGTGAACAAGATCTTTTCCTTCCTCATACATTCTCCGCTTAGCATCAGTAATTCTATCTTTTGTAATGGATGATTGCACACTTCAAATTTGTCACCAGTTGGACTAAGTAAATCAACAATGAGTCATCAAACATTCTACTTTCATAATTACCTTAGGCTAAGATTCCTAAAAGGAACCTAGGTGCCTAAACAATCCCAAAGGTATTGACTTGTTGATTTTTCCTCCCACTTCAGGTCTTGGAGAAGAGCATGCGTTTAGAGTGTAAATGTCACGGTGTATCTGGATCCTGCACCACCAAGACTTGCTGGACCACTCTCCCAAAGTTCCGGCAGTTGGGTTACATCCTCAAGGAGAAGTATAACCACGCCGTACATGTGGAACCGGTCCGAGCCAGTCGGAACAAGAGACCTACATTTCTGAAGGTTAAAAAGCCTTACTCGTACCGGAAGCCCATGGACACGGATTTGGTGTACATCGAGAAGTCGCCCAACTATTGCGAGGCAGATCCCATGACGGGTAGCATGGGAACCCAGGGCAGGATCTGCAACAAGACTGCACAGCAGGCCAATGGCTGCGACCTCATGTGCTGCGGCCGAGGATATAACACACACCAGTACTCACGCGTGTGGCAGTGCAACTGCAAGTTTCTTTGGTGTTGCTACGTCAAGTGCAACACCTGTAGTGAACGGACAGAAGTGTACACGTGCAAGTGAAATATTTTTTGCTGGGGAATTGATACACACCTGTGACTAGTGCGGTAGAGGGTCTACAAGTGACGCAACTGGATGGCCACTGCTATGGGTTCCAGGTATTGAGAGGAAAGAGCCATTTGCACTGGAAATCGTGGGTCTGGTGGAGTCTAGACGGAGTAATTGTGTGCAATGCATGCAGCTTTGCTCCAGAGTTCTGATGAGGGCTTCAGTGTTGGTACCAGTAGACACCTTTCTGTTCCAGTACTGAGCAACAGAGCGAAGTAGCCTGCAAAGGCTTGATCTGTAGACCGTGAGAAAGATGTGGGGTGTGATTATTGAGGGTGTTCTGCTCAGTAGACAGCACAGAAGGTATTTCTGAGGAACTTTTTTGGCCTGAGTGATTGATGTAACAAATCTTACAACATAAAAAAAACTGTAAATGGACACAACAGTGATATTTAACTTTTTATTTAGAGAAAATGGCTAATGTTAATTTATTTCATAAGGAAACTACTGATTTTTCTCATTGTGTTTACTAACTTGGATTTAGCTCTTCTCCTGTTTAATATTGTGTGTTTTGGATAGAAATAAACTGACCAACTTTTACACTGTACATCATGTGCTTTAGCTTAGGGATGAACCAACGACAATGCACAATACAAAAACAAGTGCACTGCACTCAAGGTGTAATTACAAGTCTCTGAAAGAGGAGACTCTACTGTCTTTAATGTATCATTGTAAGGCTTTTTACTTCTATTTTCCCATCTCCTTAAGTGTCAACCCTTGCACATATATTCCTATGTACAATTACACAATGGAAGTGGGCATCGTGTTTGAAGGCTCATTCTCCTAAAGTGAATAACTCTTGTTTTTAACATTGGTCCACAAGAACATTTGTCTTAAAATTGGAATAGTCCAATTAAAATAAGCGAATTTAAATGGGATCTAAATTCTACCCACTTAAACTTTGAGACATCATTTGACACAAAGCTTTATGCTAATGAGGCCACAAGCTTCCCTCGCTTTTGGCTAATATTTGCTCTGTTGGAAAGAGGAAGAGAAAGAGAGAGAATCATTAATTAACTTTTCGAATGGAATAGCCTCAATACAGATGCCCCACCTGCTACTGATGTGGAATGTTGAGATCAGATAACCAGTTCTATTAATGTTATATATTATAGGTAATATAACACTTTTTGCTGCTAGTTTTGTTTTGTTCTGCAACTGTAGTTAGTACTAGTAGTATTTTGTGTGTTGTGACCAAATGTGGTTGTCCAGACAGATTGTCCCTGTGTTGACATATATTTTGTAAGAGATTATTTTTATATTTTATTTATTTTGTGTAAAGGAAAAACCCACTACCGATGTCCTTTAGATGGACAGAAATTAGAGAGATAAGCTAGAAACAGTCTGATTGTGTCACGGTACCAGCTTGAGCAGTTTATTGTAATCTACATCTCAATGAAGTATCACTCATGGTGATGTAGTTGCCAAGTACGTAATAATGAAATAAAAAAGACTGCATATAACAATACGATCATACTGGCGTTCGAACATGAAAACTTTCAAACGTAGCATTTTCATGACAAAGGTCCCGGATGTGGGATCAGTAAGGGAAACTGTTATTAAATAATCCTGGGGCAAAACTCTCTGGTACTGAGAAAAATTCATGATTGAGGGTTTTTACCAAAGAACATCTGAATTTGAGCTTGGCTTTTTGTCAAGAGCTTAAGAGCTGGATGGCCTTGATATAATAATTATTTTACAAGAATCTGTGATTTCAACAGATGTTTTGCCAAATTAATTGTACTTCATTATTGTGTCATCATGTTTCCAACAGTGTTAATAAATATTTCCTTGGCTTCTACCATTTTTTTAATTTTTTTATTTCCAACAGTTTCCCAGGCATACTTTTTATTTATTTTACAGGGTTAACTCTAGTTAGTCAAATAAAAACGACCTAAACTAAATGACCTGTTTGTCAGAATCATCACATTTCCCATACCATCTCTCAGCCTTACATCTTACAACCAAACAGAGTCATCACTAGGCTTGACAGTCCCTCAAATTAGTAAAGCAGTAGCAAGTGGCAAAACATACATTGCACTTAACTTATGGTCGACTACTGGTTCTGACATTTTTTACTACATGGATGACCGCAGGGCAGGGAGGAAGCTAACGAAAGTACTTGCATGTTAATGGTAGGGCTGGTGTAGAGCTTTAATTGATGAGTAGCAGCGAGGAGGGTGTCACAGCAATGGGCTGATAGAAGGGGGGTAAGAGGGGTGATGGATTACTCTGACATCTGCTTCATTCACTTCCCAGCGCCATCACCACAACAACGCCTCTGTGGCCCCCAAAAATGCTGTCCGGTCTCCCTGAGAAGCAGGCCTGCCCATTAGCGAAATGTTAACTATGCAAAATCCAGCTAACTTTTGGATGCTATTTATTTTGTCCCCCCCTAAAGGCGATAGGGATGGCAAAAAGAGAGGCTTTGCCATTGTGAAGGATGATGTCAAGAGGAATTTCAATCCAAAAGTTAGAAAAGATCTTAGCATCACCCCTTGAATAATCCCCACAAAACGCTCCTTTGAGAATCGGATGAAAACTCATCAATAGGCAGCAGCGTGAAAAGGCAGCTGGCCAAACAGCCTTGGTTAAAGTAACATCGACACTCAGTCACCATGAGCTGAATCACAATATTGTGTGGGTTTGAAAAACCTTTTGGATGTTACTCTCTTTGGCTCAGGCTCCTGCTTCTTTTCCACATTCTGAATGGCATGACGTCGGAGAGCTTAACACTTGTAGATGGAGGAAACAAGAAATGTTAGAAGAACAATTAAGGGGAGACAAATTCCACATCTAGTTGCCTCCGTTCGTTACGCCTTCGCTTTCCCTTCACAATGAAGCCATTTAATTAACAGAAACTCTCTGTGAAAACTTTAGTCTCAGAGTGGAGTTTTCTTGTCGTTGCGCCAACGTGTCGCCCCCCCATTATGTTATCATGCCTGCTTAATTTCAGATGTGCAGGGATCAAAATATCAACTTTTACCCAATGCGGTCGTGCTGCAGTTGAGCGTGTTAGCCACCTGTTAGGGTGCATTGCGAGAAACTGTAAGCCAGGTGTTTGGCATGATGGCAGAACCTTGACTATGTACCTTAACCTCAATCTGACTGCATTTGGGTTTAATATCATGCTGTCTGCCAGCAACTGTTAATGCCAAGAGGCTATCATTGAAAGGCTAATTAAGATTCCCGCAATGTTTTCCTATAAACTGTGCTGTTTCGCTGCCAAACCATTCATCGTTTAACGTCAACGCCTGTCTAGCAGGGTGATGGTTGTGAACTGAGACTTCCCCAGCTAACATGCGCTTTTATGGGCCACTTTGGGCGCACCTGTGCACACCTGGAATTCAACAGAAGCCTTTGATTTATAGCTGCCTGCTCGTCTACTTGAAGCTACTGTTGGAGCGATGCAGGGAACGGGCCACAGAAGACTGGTAATGTCCACAATAAATTTCCTGGCCTAGCAACTACGTCAACTTCAGATGTCATGTTGGCCGTTGTGCCATCTCATCTTTAACCCTATAAAGCTTCCTGTATTTAATATGAAAATGTATAAGGCCTCTTAATTATCAACATCATCAACACTTTGTTGAAAAACCTGTTGTATACAATCTGCTACATGCCTTCTGCATCTGATTAATATTTTATAGTTTTTAGCAGTTAAAAAGCCTTGTAGTATAACAACAAAAATAATTTGAAATTCTAATGGTACACGTTTCTTTTTGCTGTGAAATCTCTACTGATTTCTTAAAAAGTATATAAGAATACGTTTTTCTATTGTTAGTAAAGTTTCAAGATGAACATTTACTGGACTGAAGCAACTTAGGTTTACTTGATTATCCATGCATCATGTTTTAGAAAAATCATGTTAAAATATATAAAATATGACGCATCAGGCTTTTGAAGAATATTTATTTTATCTCTCAATCATTGTATTCCATTGCATTACATGTTTTGCCCCACAATAAAAACTACAGAGCTTTAATCGGAAAACTAAGCATTTAAATATAATCTTACTAAGAAATATTATTGGGAGGCAAAACTGATAATTTGGAGTGACAACTGATATTTATGCGTATTTATTTATGCATTCTGCAATACCATTATAAAAAAATCTCAATTCAAAATATTAGAATATCATCTTACTTTCTGACCATAAATATAAGCAATTGCACCAAATTGCATATTTTTGTTCCATTTGGGCTTCTAAATAAAAGAGAGTTGTTTTCTTCCTCCTTGAGTATTAGCTCCATATTTTCCTATGTTAAGCCATCAAAGCCTGATGTATCAAGTACGATACTCAAAAAGCACATTTGCAAACGTTTTTGTCTAAAGGTTTAATAAACTGTTCCATTTCCATTATTTATATATCAGGCTTTACTGGGTTAAATCACTTTAGGATCAGTGAGAAACACTGGTGACTTCATTGAGGTGAGATTAGCTTAAGGTAAGAGATGACTTCATTTTGGTGAAGATGAGCTGCTAATTCAGTGTAGGTTACTAAGTAGCTGTGCGTTATTCTTTTATTGGGCCTAAATAAATGCCTGCTCACTTTTCACAAGATGGAACAAGTCTGAAAACTGCCATTACTCCCCTTACCATATTAAAATACATAAGTCATGCATAGAGCAATAACTTTTCTTTAAAATTATGTTACAGCACAATCATACACGCAGCACAGCCGGTATTATTGAGAATAAACTTTCAAAGAACTGATGACTCCAGTTCTACTCTTTAGATATCAAACATAAATCAGGGCACAGAGCAACACTCTAAATGTTCCACTGGCACACTTATAATTTGCCAGTGGCATCCATTCATTTATGTTTGTGTGAGTGCCAGTGGAGCAACCCTGTATATAGCGCAGCACAAAAACTTGCATGAAATTACAGGTGGAATAGTTCATCCAAAAAATAAAAATTTGAAGACTCTGCTAGTCTTTCTAATCGAGGCAATTACAATGAATGAAGACTAAAGCTCTGCAAAGCAAAATATACAAAAGCGCCATTAAAGTATCATAAAGGTGGTCCATAAAACTTACAAATGTGATAATAAAAATGCTTGAACTTATTGTGTGATGCTTGTCAGAATTTGAATACTCAGAAGCAGTTAATTTCTATTTACTTCTTGATCAGCTATAATTAATGTCTTACAGATAGCCTTCTGGTATATAATGCTTGACCATACAACTAATCCTTCAGTGATTCTAATCCTGTTGATGTGGTTATTACAGATCTGACACTGTGCATTAGGATTCTTTGATTCTTTTCTGTGTGCACAGCACAACATTGAGTATAGGAAACAATCTATGTATAGGAAACAATCTATGGTTGCTCAACAGGTGCACAACCATTCATTTCTATAGTAATTAGGGGGGAAAACAGTATTAGGGTGTCATATAGCCTTTCATTTCAAGAAGAACTTGACAAAAGGACATATAGAAAAGTCTACTCAAATTATATCTCGTATCGGAGCCTGAGGGACAAAGGCAACTCATGGTATTTTCACAAAGGATTAGTGGTCTTACTGTTGACTTCCTTTGTGAAGAGAACTGCAAACATATATGTGTAGAATCGAGATTGCTCCTCAAACATAATATGACTTTTATTTTACATATGCGTGCCGGAGTATCACAGTCCTTTGTATGACTTCTTTTTGCATGTCACATGAGACAAAGA
This sequence comes from Sinocyclocheilus rhinocerous, assembly GCF_001515625.1. NCBI lineage: Eukaryota > Metazoa > Chordata > Actinopteri > Cypriniformes > Cyprinidae > Sinocyclocheilus > Sinocyclocheilus rhinocerous. The sequence goes on along the minus strand of NW_015662167.1, from coordinate 2,820,910 downwards.
TGGTTACAATCTATATATCTCACCTCTATGGAACCACAACATAAGATGTTTGGTATAATAACAGAAGATTAAAGTTAAACCTGTGATCATGGATAAGAGAGAAAAAAGTATTATGCAACAGGACTCGCTTGTATATGCAAATTAGAGCAGGATCTGTCATTAATAAATTGTTTCCATGAGTTCAAAGTGGTGAAGAACTATTATTCTCACAAAAAATATTTTTTGGGCCTAAGCACCGGTGGTGCAAGGACCTTATTGGAAATTGCATTTTTGAGGGCCTAAACATGCTTGAAAAATCATGAAACTTTGCACACACGCCAGAAGAGGCGAAAATGTGCCACCTATAAAATTTCAACAAAGTGCCCCTCGAGCTATGTTTCACATACATGTACAAAATTCGGTAGACATCTGTAACATACCAATACCTACAAAAAGTGCCCCGGTACGAAGTCCGAAACCCAACAGGAAATCTGTTATTTTGAATTTTCTCGGCAAGTTTTGTGCCGTTTTTGCCCTCTGTGATGTTTAATTGCGAAGATCTTGAGTTTTCGTTGAAGGGCGTGTCCGTGGCGGCCTGACAAACATTGATGTTTTGCCATGAAATAGGAAGTTGTTATAATTCAGGTAAACAATGTCCGACCTGCCCCAAACATCACATGTTTGATAAGAGTCCTGCCCTGAACACATGCCCATGCACATATTTAGTTATAGACATAGCGCCATCTGCTGGCAACAGGAAGTGACATGTTTTACGCTGTAACATACTCCTCCTAGAGATTTAATTACATCAACATTATAATTGGTCAGTCTAATCCAAAGGCCTTTGAGATGTTAAATTGCGAAGATCTTACGTTTTCATTCGTGGCGGCCTGACAAAGTTCGATGTTTTGCCATGGAAAAAGACGATGTTGTAACTCAGCCATACAATGTCCTATCTGCTCCAAACTTCACACGTTCGATAAGAGGCCTGGCTTGAATACATCTGAATACACTGGCAACAGGAAATGGCTTGTTTTGCACTAACTTAAACAAACAATGTCCAATCTGCACCAAACTTCACATGTTTGGTAAGAGTCCTGGCCTGAAGACATCTAAAGACCAATATTCAGTTATAATCATAGCGTCACCTGTTGACAACAGGATATGTCATGCTTTACACTAACTCAAACATAGCATGTTCAATCTGCACCAAACTTCACATGTTTGATATAAGTCCTGGCCTGAAGACATCTACATGCCAATATTCAGTTATAGGCACAGCGCCACCAGCTGGCAGCAGGAAGTTTGGCACAAGTAATTACTTTTGGCATATTCCTCCTATATTCACCACTTTAAATTCATATTGCTCACTGTTCGCTGTCTTCCTAAAGTAGGGTGAACATACGGGCCATTTTTACGGGACGCGTCCTTGGCAGGATTTCTATATTGCCTAAAATATCCAGGTTTTGGCTGTTTGCACTGTGCAGATCGATCGTTGTATGACATTCACGAGAGCTATAGAGAGCAGAGCAGACGGCTCCTTATGCTTTCGAATCACTCTTGCGGTACTTTGGTGTCATTCAATTATCGGTGAGCAGCGACGCTTCAAGTCGAACGAACAAACAAACACGTGCGCGTATTTGCATCGCTTTGATCGTTCTCTGTAGATCTCACCTTCTCACGCGCCACGATTGGTCGATTATATACAATACATGCATGTTATTGGTCAAACTACTTTGGATGTTTTAGGCAATATAAAAATCCTGGCCAGGAAGTGTCCCGTATGAACGGCACATATGGCCACCCTATCCTAAAGCCACCGGGTGGTGGTGAGCCCAGGTGTGAGGGCCCTTTCAACGCTGCTTGCATCTTTAATTTTTTTTTTTATAATTTGCTCACCCTCATGTTGTTCCAAACCTAAGGTGCATTTCCTGTACAACAACAAAACTTGCTGTTTATGTACAATAATACAATGCATCAATGGAGAAACTAGCAAGTCACAAATTTTTCGCAAAAACTTAGGAACTTGCTTGTGCATCCATTGTTTAAATGTTGATTAGAACTGTTGACTTCACACAAGTGGTGGAGTGATAACTGCCAATTAACAGGTTTGAGATCAAATTAATGTCATTGATGTAAATAACAAACATGGCATCTGAGAACTACTTTTTGCTATTTTTATTCTCCGTTGTTTTGCTTCTTTTCCAGTTGTCTGATCTGTTTAAGTCCAAGTCATACTAATAAGAAACTACATTATGCTTCTAACCACAGGTTGAGAGCTGTAGTTCCAACTTTCTGATGCTGTTTGTAAATGATTGTTGGAACTATGATTCTGGGAAACATAAGGGCTTTTCACACTTGAAATTGTTAACCCTGGGTCATCCTAAACCCCGGATAAACGGAATCCTGGGTTATCTGTAATCACGTTTTACACTCATACTATACCTGGGGTTAACTGTTAATCCTGGGTATTCATTAACAGACGTTTCACACTGTACATTCCTAAACCCCGGGTTAACATTCTTATTTGCATATTTGCAATAACTGTAAGAATAATACCGTCTCCTAATCACTCCAGTTCACACGCTTTCCGACATTTCTTACTTTTCTCTTACTGACTGCTGTTTACACGACACGCATTTCATGTTACTGATGTGACATGAGCCTTGCTGCTCAATTTCTGATTGGCTTTCTGTTGCCAAGCATCCAGCGGCAACAAGCAAACACCGCTCCGTTTCACACTGAACAAACTTAGCACCGCATTGCGGGGTTAACACTGCAAATGCGGTGCTAACCCTGCTCCTAACGTTTCTTTACCCGGGGTTAAAAGCGGTGTTTAGAACGACGATAACCCGGAGTTAAGTGCAGTGTGAAAAGCCTAATAGAATCTTTGAACTATGTTGGTAATGACTGAACCTGTGTATGACTTCATTTTTTTTATTGCTAACTATTCCGTTTAACATAGGAAACATTTCATTTAGTGAATCAGAAGTGAACTAAAATTGAAGAAAAATTGTGCCAAGGAATTGCCTTACCCAACCTGTAAATATGGTTAACAATATTCCAGCATTTAAATTACTAATCCTCAATACAAAATAGTCTCTTTATTTTGTGTGTGAGTGTGTGTTTTGGTGTATGTTTATTTGGAGGTTTGGGTGGTGGAGGGGATTTGGACTTTCACTTAAGACACATTCCAACGGTTGTGAGTTGTGTTGAGTTTTGAATGAGGCGTACGACACAGGAGGTCCCGCGAGGCTTTACAAAGAAGCTGATCGCTCATGTTGCTATAGGAAATACCATCAAACTGCTCTTAATTACAGATCTCCCTCCCTGCTGGCCTCTCCTCATCATGTGTGGCATGTGTCTAAAATTACACTCCATGTATAATGTCTTCCCAGACCTGTGCCAGCTTGTAACTCAACCCAATTTGTGGAATATAGAGCAACAATATTGGTGGGATATTTAAAGCGCACAGCCCAGGTGGAGGTAGGTGTTTGTACATTAAAAGGCTGAAGTGCGCTTCTTTGCTTCATCCCTTTAGATGTGTAAAGAATGTGTTAATGACTCCAGTCAAAGACGACCTGAGCACTGGAGGCCAAACGACTAAGAAGGATGTGAATACATCAGCACGGGAGCAGTTCCAACTTAATGCGGTGAAAACTGTAATTTTCAGAGAAAGGAACAGAAATAATAGCAGGATTATGGCGGTAAAGCAGCCATGTCCGTGGCCTAAAGCACAGGGATAAGTGTACATTTGCTCTTTCCGTGTCTCAAGTTCTAAACAGAGGAGGATGTTGGTTGATTTTATTGGGGTTTTGTGTGAATCACTTTTATCTACATGTTTGTATGATTTAAAGGTGTTTGATTGCTGCTTGTGGTATATGAAGTGAATAGATAAATGGGCGGTTGCAATGTTTCCTTTCTTAATATTTGGAAATGAGATTTGAGATCAGATTCAAGTAGATTATCATCAAAGTCATACTATAGTTGTGCCATAAACCTTAATAAGTCTAAATAAGCATTACAATAATATTGATAGTGTCAGAATAAGAATGTGGGGGGGAAATGGCGAAGGCGAAGCATGTAAAATTGTAAGGTGTCAGCTTTGTGTTACTGGTCAAATTAGAATTATTAATTCACTCTTTTTCATCACCTCTACAAGAGCACAGTTAGTGAAAGGAATGTAGTCGATCATCTCTGATGATCTCCTTGAAAGAAGAAATAAAAACATTAGGACTGTAATGACAGCGCAAACCATTGCAAGCCTGTATTTTGAACCGTTTGATGACAGATGAACTCTGCATCACTCATAACAATTGAGTCAGCCGTAAAAGGTATTCAATGACAAATGCAAGAGAAATCACTTCATTATTCACATCAATAGCTATACTACGGTACTTCAGGTGTTTTATGGTTACTGTACATTGCTTTCAAAATATACTCATTCCAGAGAAACATTTCTTGGCTTATTCCAAGATTTCGCTTTTTCCAATGAGAATTCAGATTTAGTGCATCTCCAATAAAAGCATTATGACAAAATATACAGCTAAAGATGATCACTTTATAGCATACTTTGAGATGAGAAGCCCCAAAGCAAAAAGCTTAATTATTCCTCTTAACAAATTCAAGCAATAATTGCTATTTAAGAATCACCTACAATTCACCCTAGTTCAAGGCCAAGTGTTTGATTTCAACGCCAAAGGCACCAGTCTAACCCGAGTCCTGCATGATAAGTATGGCAAGCCAAGACTTTCTAGGCCCAGAGGGCTTCAAGGGACTTTTGCTGCCCTCTTTTTGGTACACCCCCCCCAAACCCCCCACACCACCACACCCCAGAGATTTAAGAGCGCTCAGGAAACATGAGCAATGTTTTCCTCTTTGAGTTATGTGACCTACCTGGCTCTGGGGCTTACTTGTTCGATATGTCTGAATTCCGACTAGTCATATTTCATAATACAGTAATGACTCTGGTTATACTAGACTTTGGTGACTAAAGGGTCTCAATACTCTGCGTTCCACAACCGTATAACCTAAGTTATACAATTTATGGATGACAATTCAATAATGATGTTTTCCAAAAGAACGACTCTACCTTTAATCCCTTAAGATGCTTATGATTGCAGTGTTTGCTCACTAAGACAAAGAAAACCTAGGAGCGAGGCTTATTGAGAACTTAACGCATCATCAACTCTGGCTTGAAATGTGTCTCATCATGCATGTCTACTGAGAAACAAGAACAAGTACACATGACAAATTACAACGTTGCATAATACTTCTGTGACTCTTCAAACTATTTGGATGTTCTTTCCATTAGCGGAAGATTTCTTTTCCCCATTTTTTCCAAGTAAGCTGCCGTTTTATGTAGGACACTTGGATCATTTATTGATTGTCAAATATGGATTCTGGATCAGTGATAAAAACCACTGCCTTCCATCTACCAGTTCAGTACGAGGTCACCTTTATGACACTGAGAAGTGAGGTGAATAACATAATGTCTCTGACTACGTGGCTTAGTAATTTCAACTGGCAACACCAGCTGAGTACTGTTTCAATGAACTCACAGATCTGTCAAGCTCCTTCCAGAAAACAAGTCTGAACAAGCAACAAGATGCAGATTCTTCAGGGCAAAGAGTTTGGCTCAACTGCATGATTTCAAGGAGTGGCAACCTTTTGCGTTCATACTATTGCAGCCATAGACAAGAATACAGACAGCTTATATGTATGTAATGTATATCACAAGGTCTCCAACATCGTTTGGTGGATATCAGGTAAATGAGTGGCTCTTTCAAGAAACAACAATACTGACAAGCTGAATTTTTGGCATAGGTGACACACTTGGCAATGACCTTTGAACTTGTCTGTTTGATGTTCTGACAACTTTGGCACAGCAAGAAAGAGAGTGTAAGGGATCGGACCCAGTTTTCAAGTGTTATGATATAATTGCTCAGGTTGCACAAGCAAAGTAATTGTGTAGACTAGCGATACTATGACACAATGAACGAGCAGATTTTAGCCCAATATCAAGTAACTGATCTTAACTTTTTTAGCTGTGCATTATATGTTTCTTATATTTGTGAGCATTATCTGAATGTAAATACAATTGTGTTACTAAAGAAAAACCCCAAAAGGAACTAACCTCTTCATGGATTTCTTAGAAAGATATTTAGTGTACCACGTGAAGTCATCATGATGGTCCTGGCCTGGTATATCGGTGCACCTGGCAATGGAGCAAGTTTAAGCAAACAGATGTGGGAAGCAAGTTCATATTTCTGAGGCAAAGGAAAATAAAACTGTTTGCCTCTACCCCTATTCCAAGTGGCGCATTCCCCTTTCCCAGGGTTGCCTCATGTTGCTTGTTGCTGTCCCCCACTATCATTGTTTGGACAGCTTGGTCAGCTTCTTCAAGAATGGAAAGTTGATATTTAGATTGAAACCTTTGATTCACCATTTGCTGGAACAGTTAGAATTCCACTTGGAGGAGGCCTTCAAATATTAAGCATCTATAGAATAAAGTGCTTAGAATATAATTTTAAAATAAATATATAAACTGTTTTTTGTAGATGCTGCATTTAACTGTTACCACTTACAGGATTGTTTGTGCATTGCGCTCTCCTACTTTTAATAAATTAAATGCATGTGATGGATGCCTTTGGTTGCAGCGTCACCTCTTACTGTTTTTCAGCCTATCGCACCATAAGTGCTGCATTTTTGATGCTACATCAAATTTGAAACATTTAAAAATGTATCCTGAGATTCCTGTATTCTGCTCCATTCCACTGTTTATGAACACCAGAATTTGTTCCATGTGATTGGCCCATAATGCTACGATTTTCCTTGTCAGTTCTGCATGCTCAGGTTAGTTGAGTAACAGAGCTACATGAAGCTCCACTGGCTGCCTCTGCAGTTCAGCGCTGGGTCAGAGGAGACTGTGTACATGTCCTTTTCTCTTCAGAAAAACACAGCTGGGCAGCCTGTGCTGATGTCAGATGGAGACACAAGGAGAGAGATGTTAATTAAATTACTCTTCCTGCACTGGCTGACTAATGTGGAATTAAATGGTGGGAGAAGATGACATTCTACTCACCAGTTCTAGTGTTCATGTTTAATACTTCATGATGTTGATAACAAAGAATTTTTTTTAGTCAGAATACATTACCTAATATGTGTAATCCAACAGATTACCTTACAAACTATCATTTCCATCATCAGTTTGTAATCAGTAACGGACTACAATTTGTAAGTAATATACCCAGCACTGCCGATAAACATATTGAGTGAGGGAAATGGTATTCACCAGTTTGCCCCTCAGTGAGCATCTCTGTTCAGATCACATCCTGGCAAGAGAAATCAGGAGCAGCCAGTACAGACCTGTTCCACAGAAATATACCTTCATCTTATGTCATGTAAGTGTAACACTGTGCTGGAATGTCTGCTGGGGTCCTGGGGGCCACTCTCCCATTCAGCAAACAATCACTGGCAGCTAATAAAGGAGGCATTTGTGTGATATGTCAGCGGTTTGTGTGAGGCTTAGATGGAATGAGATGGTGTGGGGAGATAGCATTCACGGCCTCTCCAGGAGGGGAAACATATACTATTATTACCAGAAGCCATTGTCACAGCGAGCTCTTTGAAATAAAATGTGGCATGGCACTGTCAGCCGATACTTGCGTGATCAAAACCCACAATAATTCGCAGCTCCTCAGGAACACTGATCTCCAGTTACTGGAGGAACGGCTACATAACTGTTAGCCATTCATAGTCACCCTGTTTGTACAGTGTTGCCAACTTAGCAATTTTGCTGCTAGATTTAGCAACTTTTTTTTTCAAAAAGCACAAATTTTGCAATTTTTAAAATATATTTGGCAAGTTTTGAAAAGTGACTCAAAGAATAAAAAGGCATGCGTTTTCCTTGTAAATTACACAAAAAGAGGAAACAATTGAACAGCTAGCCAGCCAGGCAGAACATCAGCTTGGAGAGAGTTGGAGAGAAGTGCCAACTCATCATATGTGAATTAAGTTGCTAGTTGCAATTGTTCAATAATAATTATTAATGCTACACATAGTGTTATTAGCTTGTACCTGTAACTGTTGATAAGTATATAAACTAACCACAATACACTGCTTAAAACTACAATTGTTCAGAATGTGTACAGTAGTTTTACTAGTTAATAAGAAATGTAATAGTTAAAAAATGTGTAAATGTTCAAGAATTCAATGTTGTATTTAAAAAGAAAAATATCTGATCATAAAATATCTGAACATGTGTTGTGTTTCCATTACTTTTACAAACATATCTAAATGAACATATTTCCAAAAAAAATTTCGTGAGATGTCCAATAATTTTTTTTTTTTTATTAAATGCTTAGAAAACGAGAGATGGCCAGTGAATTTTCTGATAATAATAAAAAAGAAACATAATAATAATAATAATAATTCCCTTGCTACAAGGTTAGATAATAATAACAGATTATTTACAAAAGTTTATCCATAAAAAGATTGTTTATAAAAAATATAGTAACAGAACAACTTGTTTAATTTAAGGGTCAGAAAGAGGGTAGAAAATGGTCACGTACTGTAAGTGGACTTAAGGAGAAAAAAACTGCTACAAAAATGCTACAAAAGTGCAGAATATGTCCTAAAGACATTCAGATTGAAGCAATTAATAGAATAAATATCAGATATGACATGGACGGGATTTATAAATCCCATTGCACCTTCTGTTATTTTATGAACATGACTTCAGTGACACAAATATTTATGAGAAAAAATCATTTCCTCTGTATGTCTGTCTCTAAGACTTTGGGGCTAGTCTACACATGATTAAAAAAACACTATTTGTTAATCTCCAAAACATGGACACACATAAGCTGTTTTACTTTCACTTCCCTGTAGTGTATCCTGAAGCTACAGACTTATTAAAGCCATTTATCATCCCAACCAGCCGGAGATGGTAAGGGTGGTGATGGTTTTAGGATTGCCCTAAAATATGATGTGGTTTTGAACATCATTTTTATTCCACAAGCGACCAGCACTGACATTTGTTGTGATTATTGTCTGATGAATTATGTTTTGCTGTGTGGTTTGCTGTGACAACCGGTTATGGTATACGTTTGTTCTTATCACAAACATCTTGGCGAGTCAATATAAATGGTAAAAACTGGTTTAGCAAATGCATTACCTATATTTCAGTTAAAACCTTACAAACCTGCACTGTACAAAGAGATTTTATAAATTTCTAAATGTTCAAGGGATTACATGGCTAGACTGACATGGGCTAGCTGTTTCTGGTACAAAATGGACCCTTCATAGGGTGCTTGATTGAGAGTAGATTAACTTCGGTGGACTTAAACGTGAAAAATGGCATGTATTGACGTCTTTCCATGGTTGAAATAAAATACCTTCTGATGTTCATTGATGTTTATTATGTGCTTTCAAGCTGCAGTCTGTAAGGTTTGCCTCTTTGTCGCCATCTCTGTTTGAAACCTGCAATTACAGTTATTTGTGGATTTATCATCTTTATGCGGGTTGTGCATCGGCATGGCTCCTCAGTGCAGATGAATGGCTTGAGGAGTATGTGTGGCTGTCAGTCACTGCACCGGTGTGGATATTCACTGTACTTCGGAATCACAGATTCTAAGTCTTGGAAGTATGACCCAAATAAGTATTTTCACAAGAAAATGTCATCTGAACATGTAAGTAACAGGTCTGCCACTTTTGTTCTCACAACTGAGAAAAAAGCATTACAATAAATCGCACTACCAATGGTAATTAAATCTAACGAATGCTTAGCTCATACCACATCAAAGCGTGCAAATTATTATTATTGCTATACGTTGTTCTCAAATTGTTAATGTTAACAACATCAGCATTGTGTGACTCTGTGTATTTAGTGTTATTAGCTTTTGACAATGGGTGAATCTTCAGTTGTCACTGATGATTGTCATTTGGACCTTTCTGGATTACAATCCTGATGGGTGCGAAGGGTCAATTGAATCCAGACACCTTAATATTCACAATAGAGCTGTACAAACACAACAAAAAGTAAATGTTACTGCCAGCTTTAAATGGAAAGTACCAGAATTCAGAAGGAAATAAAGAAAGTACATGTAATATAGTACACTGCACCCCTTTCATAACAGAGAAGATACTGTCTCCAAGACCACAATGTGTGTTCCAAAAGGGACATGGTGTTATTTGTCTGACCAATTCAACTACTGAACGTTCACATCTGCAACTCAACAAAGTGTAAATGAACTCATGATCTCATCACTCTGCTGATACAATTACGCCTTTTGGCAGTCGCATCAGCATATTTCCAAATTAAGCAATGCTTTCCTTGGTAACTATTATACAGCTACCCTTTATTGTTTGTATGTATGTCTATGGAACAATTTGTGACTATGTTTATGGATGCAATTTAAAATTTCACGTTTATGAACAAATTTCCTGAATTATTTAATAATTGCAAAATAATTGGTCTATAGTCCTATGGGATGACTGATCCAATCCAAAACACTGACATAATCAATTTTAAGCCTTGCTTAAATTTGTCACTGGCCACTTTGAGCTCATCATCTTCCCAAAAGCAACATCATAGTAGTCCAACCAAGTCCCAAAACCGTCAAGATGCTAAACAACAAAGCAGTGTCTGTTCAATGTCTATCCGTGTGCTTCTGTTGGGTTAGGCCCCTTTAAATGCATGTAAAGGAGGCAATAATGTTCAGACGGTCAGTCTTGCTAAGCGTGATAAAGCTGCCTGTCACATTTTTGTCCCTAACTACAACAGCTCCCATTCAGGCCTGCGTCAAGCATCTCCAGGAGTGCCACACAGTCACCTCTTTCCGGCCTTCTCTGCATTCAAATGTGATCAAATCAAAAGGTGACTTTCCCTCACAGCTGGGCGGAAAAGTGGATTAGGTCAAAGCGACAGAGTTCCCCCTGAATCCTGACACTGAGACGGGACACTGAGAGGAGGCGTGTGAGAGTGAGAGTGTGTGTCCATCGGTCTATATGGGTGTGGGAGAGAGAGAGTGAGTCAGAGAGACAAAAAGAAAGAGAGAGAGAGAGAAAAGAAACATGTTTGCAGCCAAACAGCAAAGGCTTGCTGCATTTGTCAGACTCCCATCGTTTCCAATGGCAGGAGGCCAATGATGGTGACCTGCTGTCTAAAGGCTCGTTGTCAGTCCAGAATCTATAATGAAGTTGATCCTATTGATCCAATTCTACTCACTTACCCTCATTTCTTTTCACAATTCACATGATGGCGTAAATGTTTTAAATATCATTTGCAGTTTGTGAATAAACTAATTGTAAGGACTGTCTCTAAAACTATCTCCAGGCTTGTTTTTGGGAAAATAACCAGATCTTGGTTTAAACAAGGCACTTGAAAGTAATTGGCTGACGGCATGTTCCACCATTCATGGTGTTTTTATAAGGCAAAAAAAGGATGTGTTTTCATAAACTGCTATATGGTCTTGAAGTTTAGCTCTTGTGGTGTACCTGGTGAACCTCTTCCCAAATCTTCCATTGGTCTAATCTGACCTGGATAAAAGAAAGCAAGCCAGAGCCAATCTTAAGGCAGATACATGTAGAAATGGGAGAAAATAATTATTTGACTCAATATTAGTTTAAACCTAAACCACTGTACTTACTTTGAAAATGATTTGCTAGTTCTGCCAATGATTTGATTGTGGGGAAGTCAGTCAGGCATTATCTGTGATGTGGAGAGCGGAGAAACATTTCAAGTGTAACAGATCAATATTAGTGCACCCAGCTTTCTGCGTCGGCTAGAAAATTAGGCTGTCGCTTCTAAATGTCTTAATGTTCTAATGATCTGCTTTCCCATGTCCCCAACATCCAAGGTCCAGGGACAAGAGTGCCATCTGCAGGCTGTGTCTCCCCAGACACCATAAGGCTTTTTCTGAAACTCGATGCGCATTCGTAAAAATCGGTTAAATTCATTCAATCTGAATAGTCATAAATAAATGATGAACTAACTTTTTGATGTGTGAATCTCAAACGATCTGAACGGTTGTAAATAAATTATGAAATAACTTTTGATGTGTTAAAAACAGAATTTTAAACTGCTGCTGTTTTGAACAGGTGGAAGCATGCTGTCAGACAGGCAATCAAGACAGGAACTGAAAGACATGTTGGGACATCAAAAGATATCAGATTTAATACGCACCATATAGGAAGATCTTTGGAGGCGTAAACATGATAATTAATGTACATGGCATGCCTCCGTCAGTGGTGCTGACAGATATAGCGTCCTTCAGAGGGTATGCGCCCTTAATTATTATTTGGCACGCATCTGACAGAACAAAATAAAAGGTCATGTAAAGTTGGTGTTCGCACTATTCCTGAATTAAGGCACTCTTAAATGTCAGTTTTTGGGGGTTTTTATAAACTGATTGTTTTCTGTCTTTTTGCAGCATTTAGCATACAACCAATGTCACTTTTTAAAATTGATATAAAAAGCACTAGCATATACAAAGGCATAAATCACAGAATAATCTGCTAAAATGAAACACCTAAAAGCACATGTAACATGTTACACTGCATCCCTTCCATAATGAACAAGTCTGTAAATCTGCAATGTGTTTCCTTTCCACAGAGAATACACGTGGAACATGACCGACTGATTCAACTACTGGACTTTCACATCTGTAACTCAGAAGTGTGCATTAACTAATGATCTCATGACTCTGCTGATACAATTACAGGTTTTGGCAGACACCCAGACATACTTCCAAATGTATTATGCTTTCTTTGGTTACTATTGTACCGCTTCCCAGTCACTTCCTACAGACTGACAGAATAAATGTGATGGCTTGTTTGAATTTGCCATTGGTCACATTGAGTTAATCTGCTTAGAAAAAGCAAAAATAAAATAGACCATGAAACCATCTGACATATTTTTTGTGTCATGTCTATTCTCAGTCAAAGATTTACAGTTTTCCCCATTAACTTTTTTGTTTCATCTGAATTTGTACAAATGATTTTTGCATTTAATAAAATATTTACAGTAATTTTCTATTTTATTTTAAATAAAACACTACAGGTCAAAAAGTTTGGGGTCTTTAAGGTTTTTTTTTTAAAGCATCTTATGCTGACCAAGGCTTTATTTGATCCAAATAGTATAAACAGTAGTATTGTGAAATATTATTACAATTAATAACAATTGTTTTCTATTTTAATTTTTTTTTTTTTTCCTGTAATGGCAAAGCTGAATTTTCAGCAGCCATTACTCCAGTCTTCAGTGTCAAAAGATCCTTCAGAAATTATTCTAAAATGCTGATTTAGTGCTTATTTTTATTAATTTTGAAAACAGTTCATTAGTAAACTAAGTAAATTAGTTTGTAAACAGTTAGCAAACAGGTAATGCTTCATATTTTTGTGGAAGCCGTGATGCATTATTTAGGATTTTTGATGAATAACAAGTTTCTTACTGACCCTAAACTTTTGAATGGTAAAAAAAAACAGGAAGGGGGCAAAAACCTTTTCACAGCACTGTATCTAGTAAAGCAGCCTGTCACATCGTCACAGTTCGAGTTTACAACACAACACAAAGACTTTGAAGTCTTTGAAGTGTTAAACTTGGTGGTCTGTGGTTGTTGTTTACTGAATCAAAATCAAAGCTTTCCGCCTGGTACAGTGTCCAATGCTCACCTGTCACAGCTGTGTATACACCTGTCATCACTCCACTGTCACCTGGCTGCTCTGTACACACACACACTGCCAATTGCTGCAACACGACTATGCTCCTGAGAGGAGAAATTATATCCCTTTGGAGTGCATGAAAGGTTATTTAGCACTTACATAAACATTATATTATGAGCGTTAAGGGTACGGTTCAACAGCAGCATAAATGACCATATCCAAGTTTTTGAATGTTTTTAAATGTCTTTTAAATTGTTGAATTTTTTACATTACCTAATAAAGGACCTGGGACTTAGGAATCTGTAATCTATATAAAATGTTCTTTTTCTTTTCCCTATCAATTTTGTTAATTCCAATGAATAAAAAAGTACTTTAACATCTGAAAATCTCTAGGACAATTCTTCAGATTTTAAGACTTCAAAATGCTTCTGAAGTTTACAAGGAAAAGCTCTCTCACCTGAGGGCAATTCTTTATCAGGTATACAGCAGACATCTGTGAGCAGACTACGGTTATATTGGTCTGATCGCTGACATATGTTTAAGCTGACAGTGAAAATATTTCTGCCTTGTGGACATGTATGTGACTTGAGCTTGCTCTTCAGTTAGTTTTGACATTTTGTGTTATAACTAGATGTGGAAAGTGTGAATCCCAAGAAGTATGAATTACAGGCCTGAAACTAGACATCAATAAAATCTATTCTTTACATCCTGTGCAGTAATTAGTCACCCAGATCTATGGCCGAAGATAACATCAAGGAGGTGCATGGATGTTGATAGTGTTGTAAAGAGTGAGAAGAAGATTCCTCAGACAATGGAATGTTTGCTAACAGACAAGGATATCTTAATTAAGCATGGCAGTCAACATGAAGCACTACAGGAGCAGCATTCAGCTATAGGCTGCGTCGAAGCCATAGTCCTTAATGCTGAAAGACTAATGGCACTAGCTTGAACTTCCCAGCAGGTACGGTTTGTCCATCAACAGCAGAGGTAAAAGCCTGAAAACTGGATACCTGAGAGCTACACTCAATCTACTACTGCAGCAAGACATTAAAGATCTGGGTATGGGTTCAGTGGGGATAATAGCGGTGAATCTGCATCAAGTGTGAATTATCAATGTGACTAGATGATTCACACTTTCAGTCTGGCTGTATTTTTTACGAGGTGCCTAAGGCTGCTGCAAACCTGCTGGAACATGGAGTTTTAATATGTCATTTTATCATATATCAAACATTTTTTGTCATTATATTAAGGCTGATTAATCACCCAACTAAATTTCTCTGTAGACGTGTGATCTCTTTAAATATCAAAGGTCTCAATCAAAACATATTTAAGCACTACCAAAAAAAGACGTGTGAAGTCATGGAATGAACAATTATCTCTAGATGCGCCCTTCGAAAAAAGGCACGGGGGAAAATGGGAGGTTAGGTGTTGTTGTGATGTTAGCTTAACACACCTTGAAGCAAAATATTTAGCCTCTCCATTTTCCACCAGGATTTTGTTGGCTGCGTATAGTCACGTAATTTTATTTTCCGCCCTCATCACAGATAAGTCAAGCGTTTGCACTGACACAAGTCACACATTTCAGGCCATTTATCAGATTTAAGAAAGCTGTGAACAGTGAAGCACCACCCATGAATATTAGAAAATACATATTGCACGCAGTCCTCCAATATCAAAGGTTGTGATCAAAGATCATTCTTGACAGTATATCTGTCAATCTATCAGTCTTTGCACTCATGAAGTGTACATAATGGTTTCTGGTGAAGAAAAACCCCACCAGGGTTCCTTTGATTTCCATATCTGCCCAGGCCACATCATGCTCTGTTTTCTCATATGGAATTTCTCATAGGAATTTGGGGGAATTCAAAGGGGATTTGAAAAGACAAGTGAGTCCAGCAAACAGGTACCTCAACCACAAATATTGAGCCGAGGGGAGAAACTTAATTATGCCTTCACAAGCGTGATGGGGCCAGACAACAGGAAAATTACTGAGCAGTCTAAACCCACCATGGGTGAACGCTACACTGGCTCAGTAGCTCATCACACAGCTGTTAGGAGCAGGACGGCACTCATTTCCTGTAGGTAGTGATGAAAGAACTGTCACTTTCTGAAGTCTCTGATCATGGAGGATAAGAGCACCATAAAAGAAGCAGGTGAAATTATGCAAAATAGATACAGGACCAAAAACGTCACCTAATGACAAGGTTTCAGTCAGAGGTCTATGAACATGTATAAAACATTACTTGAATGAAAATGTACTAATGACCTAGTATAGGCATAATATATAATTATGTTAATGTTTCAGTTAAAGCGGTAACACTTTAGTATAGAGACCGATTCTCACTATTAACTAATTGCTTATTAGCATGCCTATTATTAACATATTGGCTGTTTATTAGTATTTATAAAGCACATATTCTGCATGACCATAATCTACATCCCTAATCCTACCCAATACCTAAATTTAACTACTACCTTACTAACTATTAATAAGCAGCAAATTAGAAATTTATTGAGCTTATTTAATATTTAAAGCTATCAAGTTCCATCCAACAGTGCATGATTTCCCATTGAATATCAGACCTACATCACATATGTGACCCTGGACTACAAAACCAGTCTTAAGTCGCTTGGGTATATTTTTAGCAATAGCCAAAAAAAAACATTGTATGGGTCAAAATTATAGATTTTTTTTTATGCCAATTTCTAATAAATCATTAGGATATTAAGTAAAGATCATGTTCCATGAAGATATTTAGTAAATTTCCTACTGTAAATATATCAAAACTTAATTTTTGATTAGTAATATGCATTGCTAAGAACTTCATTTGGACAACTTTAAAGGCGATTTTCTGATTTTGATTTTTTTGCACCCTCAGATTCCAGATTATCATAACAAACCATACATCAATGGAAAGCTTATTTATTCAGCTTTCAGATGATGTATAAATCCCAATTTCAAAAAATTGACCCTTATGACTGGTTTTGTGGTCCAGGGTCACATATGGACTTAAATGCATTGCAGTTGTAGTTTAAAGTTGTCTAACAAGACTGAGATAGTAAATGTTTTTGAATGTGTGAGGGTGGCAGGTATTTGAGTGTAATGAGAGGGGGGAATGACAGTGTTTGACAGGCCTGCTTAATATCTATATTCAGGAAGTTCAACACCTGGTTTATGTCATTCATTTTCAGCACGCTGTCCACATTGGCTCTGTTTGTGTGTGTATGAATGCATATTATTACTTTGTGTGCAATTACCATGTCTTCATCTCACAGCTTCTTGTGACTAATCTCACATCGACATGCCATTACACCATCAACTTTCCATCTTTTCAGAGAGATTCTAATTGATTTAATTTCCTTAATTATAGAACATAACCTCTTACCTAATGACAGAGCAGTCTGCGTCTCTTTGAACTGAGATCACTATCACCTGACGGATGGATAATGTCTATATGCCCTGGCCTTAGGGATGCACTGCTAGACCACGTTCATTCATTCACTCTCATCAGATGGTCATCTACCCATTTATATCCTGGATTTATTAATTACTCTTAGTGCAAAATCAGTGTGCATCTACAGGTATATAATTATATGCTGGGGAACAGCAGCATAAACAATCATTTTAAGGCATTTTTAGACAGGCATGTTGGCTTAGTCAGCATCACATCTTAAACAGAACTAGCTGATTAATTGAATGCTCGTCATTCTCAGGCTCTAGCGCCTTGTTCAGACAGGCAGTTTTTTTTTTAAAATCAAATCCAACTTAAATCCTTTTCGTTTGTAGTCTAAATAGCATAAAAACACCTGAAAACTCGTTTAGAAACACAAGGCAAAACCACATCCATATATGGTATAAAACAATCAAATTGTTTTGTATACATTTAAGTATAAATATCAGTATCAATTTCATTTCAGAAGTGACAAATTTACTATGTGCACAATATTGTCTAGATACACTCTTTCACATACTTTACATATCGTTTTTTAAACACGCTTTCATTATATTACAAACTATGTTACATGCACTATGTAGTGTACAGTCAATGAGTGAACGAGTTAGCGGTTTTGGACAATGGAAACAGGCTAAATTTCTAGATTTCTGTTTTCTCTTGGCATCATACTGTCACTTACATCATTACTAGAGCAACTGGTGATGATACACCTGATATCGACTACACTGTCTGAACAAAAGGATCAGATTTCATCACTTGCAAATTGTAAGGTCCACGCACTTGGCCCAAGGAAGGTATCCAATGGTGGCTGAAGTTTCTTGCATGTTCGGTCTTTTCAGCGCGCAAAGTTATTCAATTTAAGTTCAATTGTAATCTGACTCCATTTTACTATCTAACCTGACTCCATGTTATTATGACCTCA
The DNA here is from genome assembly GCF_001515625.1 of Sinocyclocheilus rhinocerous. NCBI lineage: Eukaryota > Metazoa > Chordata > Actinopteri > Cypriniformes > Cyprinidae > Sinocyclocheilus > Sinocyclocheilus rhinocerous. The sequence goes on along the minus strand of NW_015662167.1, from coordinate 2,802,892 downwards.
CATTTGAGTTAGAATGCCAATTATTATTGATCATTTATAGGGTAATTTATCTAAACATCTGATTATTCTATTTGTCCACACACTTCATACTATGGGCTCATTTTGGCTGCAAAATCGCCCCGAATCTTCTTGCAGTTTTCACTTAACTATCTTAAGACCAAGACAATCATCCCCCGAAATGGAGAAAGAAACTAACAATTGAAATGTGCATTGGTCAAGTAGAGTTAACACCTTTTGGGTCAGAAAGTAATTTGCATGAAAGACACTGGGAAACGGCACACCCTCTATAGTGAGCCAAATATCTCTAAACTCTTAGGATCTGTATCACCTTTTAGTTTACTTCTTGTAAGAATGAGACCATTGTACCAGACGCCCTACGACTATTCATATGATACCAAACATGACGGTAAATGTCACCTGCATTCATGTAGAACATTATCAACCCTCTACATTGCGAGTAAATCACTCGCATATGCGACTAAATCTTCACTCTGGGCGACTAAATGATGTCTAATATTAGCCAATGGCTAATAAATTCTCAGATTTTACTCGCCAGTGTGTGAGTTGGAGGCTAAGTATAAGTTTAGCACAGATATATTTTCACTCGCCAAACACTCTGAGCGCTTCAGAGTTTCATTCTCTGTCAAGCGCTCTGTGATATTTTTCATTTCAGCTCAGTGGATGCGCAGCGCACCTGTGTTTGTGTATTTGGCGCAATGTAAACTGTAGTGTCGTCCGTTTTGATTTCAGCAAATCAGTTCGAGCGAACGCACACAATCTGATTAAGCAGCTTGTTAATCCTTGGTGCGTTTTATATTGTTCTTATTAGTAGAATTCGTATATTATTATTATTACTATTATCTTATAAGTATACCCCCCATTTTTCGTTTTTTTCCCTGAATGACCAAAAAAAAAAGCACCACCAGTCCTAAGTTCAGTTAAAATGACTAATTTGCATTCACAGTTACCAAGTTTTAAATACTAATTACTAAACTTCTATTATTAAACAATACTTGATTATCATATTATAATGCTTGACTGCTTGACTGACTGATGTTAAATGTAAGGTCCACGCACTTGGCCCAATGAAG
>NW_015662167.1:2792736-2801428 GCF_001515625.1 Sinocyclocheilus rhinocerous | reverse complement strand
GGAACCAATGCATATGTGAGAGACGTTTTCCCGCATTTTCTCTCAGTGAGATGTGGAAACAGATGTCTGTATGTTAATGCACTGTGTGTGTATTGTCCGTCTCAGAAGATCAAAGTGTCTGAGGTTCTGTAATTCTTACACAAATTAACAAAGACAGTCATTCTTAAAGTTCATATATGGAAACTAAACCGGATGTGTGAACAAAGACGTATAAAAGAGCAGTGTCCTCATCATTGCACATGATTACAAAAACGTTCCTGGGGAAAAAAACAGCCAAATGTTTCCATCTCTCACACACCAAAGGGATTTTCCTTTCTCCAGCACTGTACAGCCAACACCAAGTACTAATACTCCCACTAGCTATGATACTGATCTTCAGCTCACCCAGATTAAGACCAGCCCCTTCCGTACAACAATGTTGCCTTTATCTTTTCCATAGTGCCTGGGATATCTGAGTGTCTGTCAACAGATTCCCTTCCCCAGCCCCAACTGCAGTCAGACAGGCCTACAGGTCACTCGCTTTCTCAGGTGAGTCTCACCTGCTACTGAACTTTCCATTACCTCACCCTCTTCTTCTCTTTTTCTCCCTGTCTTCACAAAGCAAACAGTGAATTCTACCTCTCCACCCTCAGGCGGTCATACTTCCACTGCCTAATATGTTTTTACATGAAGCTTTTAATCAAGGTGGGAGATTGTTCTGCCAATGTGCTATATAAAGAGACTCATCTCTGGAGCGGCGGTGGTATTAGATGGGTAAATCACGATCAGGAATGGATTAATCGGTTTCATGCAAGTAGACTGGAATTTAGAAAAAAAAACGTCCCCTCAATCTTGAGACCAGAAATATGTACATGCAGTTTTGGTAGTATGTCAAAACCTTCAACCAATCACGTTTATCACTATGAAACTATTTCACTTGATGGCTGCCATTTCTCAGACATGCTCTGACTCAGGCTTTGGATTTGCCTTGGGGTGATGAACCATGACTTCTGCCTCTCTCAATCAGCTTTGATGTGGATTAATCAATGGAAAACCCCCTGTGAACAAGGACAACGCATTATTATTCAAATATCCTGACCTCTTTTTCTCTTTATCACCTTTTTTATTGCTATTTTATTAGGTTTATAGAATGATCTCATGATAACTAACATTCAGGTACTTCATATAGCCTATTAAATATGGATGTGAAAAATAGCAAATTTTTAATAACATAACTGCATACTTTCAAAAATGTGCACATATTATTGGATTTAAAAATTAAACCTGTAATTTTAAAATGATTGTTATAAATTTTTAATTCTATGTGGATTTTACAGTCAAAACTGTACTAGATTAAAGTGTGTTAAACTGTGCTATACAAAGCGCCTTTAAAAAAAAAAAAGTAAAAATGCATAATTAAATAAATAACTGAACAGAATCATTGTCTATTGTCTATGACACACTCATGTCATTCCAAATGTATTTCTTTGGTAATGCTTTACTTAAAGACTTTATGTATAATGCATTATAAATAGTTATTAAAGGGTATAATGCATTATAATTATTCATAACGTGCGTTGTCATACATTATATATTGTCATAAATAATTATAACCAAATTTAAAATGCATAGTGTGTAACAATGAATTGATAAGTGTTATAATGTGTTAACTGCGGGTTCAAATTATTCATGAGATTGTACAACGCTCTATAAGGTGCATTACGAGCCATAATTACTGCATTAAAACTACTTTTATAATGCATTATACATAAAGGCTTTAAGTAAAGTGTTGCCTCTGCTTCTTTCTGTGGAACACACACACACAAATATTTTGAATTATGGTGGTAACCAAACAGTTTCACTTCCTATTTACTTTCACTGTATTACTTGTCTGTACAAGGTAAGTCAATGGGAACCAAAACTGTTTGGCTACCAACATTCTTCAAAAATATCTTCTTTTACGTTCCACACAAGAAAGAAAGTCATGCAGGTTTTAAGTAACATGAGTGTGAGTAAATGATAACAGAATTTCCATTGCTGGTGAACTACCTCTTTAACAAAACAACAACAGCAGTCATTCTTATTTAAGCAGGCAGGTGAAATTCCAGTTAGGGAACATGGCCTAAGCAATTGGGTAAATAGGTCAGTATGTACCACAAACTGGTCCCATACCTTACATCAGGCTAGAGAAGTCATATTTCTTTTATTCACTCTGCCAAAGCAAGGCGCATCAAAGGATATTTGCAATCATTGTGAACACACATCAGCCACATCAAATTAGTCTCCAGTCAGACATCTCCAAATGATGATCACACAAAGCGTCATTACCTGGGAGCCAACCTGATGTGAAGCATGAAAAGGCTAATAGTTTTTGATATCTGAACACCTTTACATTCTCTGCCTCTGCACAAGATGAAAGAATGCACCTGAGCACACTTTATTGGTCAGAGGATCGGAATGAAGCCTGGAGATGAGCTAATGTGAAAACAAATTATTTCACCTCAAAGCAATTCCTAACCCTTAACTCTAAATATGGGCATTCCTCACTCCTGAAGACCATACTGATCCAAAGGAATACCAAGCCACCTCTTTATGATCAAATAACACGTTGTGCTTATTAATGAGGTATGAATCGCAAACATGGGTGAAGAGAACGCGCCGCAGCTCATGTTAACGGATGAAGTAGGGCATGTTATTTAGAGCGAACATTTGAAGGCTGCTTTTTACCACTGGACACTGGTGGAATTCCTCAGGTGCATTGTGCAGAAGTCTCCAGTAAAACACTGTGTGTGTGCGTGTGACCCACACATGCATACACACACAGTGCATGGTGTAAAGTGGTCATGCATCCCGACAGATCTGTCACCAGCTGCTTAGAGTGTTGCTCAGTCGATGATGGCTACCACCACTGCGCTTTGTGTTCCGCCCTGCAGCCACACAGACAGGCCTGATTTCTTACAGTTACTCTCTGCTCGGAAAACTCTTTGTTTACACCTGCAAACACATACCGCAGTCTCATCATTACCATCAACGGATGTATCAATGGCATGCTGTAGGCATAAGCACTGGCCTTAATGCTCAATAAATTGCTTTAACATTCATCACCTGGGCCGCAATACTCTGCAGTGTTGATTTAACAGAGCAATATTCTACATTTTTCCTGGTTGGGGCACACGGCGTAAATCACCCAGCAGAAGAAACAGCTTCCTCCTGTAATTGGCCGCAAGTTGTGCCTATCCGACGGGACGTGTTGCAGCACAGGCTGTAACCCGAGGAAGATTCCATCTTAAAGGAGAAAACTGCCTTTTACAATAACAAATGCTTGGAATCAGCTCAGTATATAAGTTACATAGTTTGGGAATTTAAACTTGTAATCACAAAATAACCTTTCTATTTTAAGTTCATGCTATCTTTTTTGTCACTGTTTTAATTCATACCGTTGTCTTTCATTTCATTGTTCCAATCTTTAAAGATATTTTTTTTACTTTTTAGAATTTATATTATATACATTACAATTCAAGTGACAGTAAAGAAATATATAATAATAGTAATATAATTATATACAAATCATAATATTTTAAAATATTACAGTATTTACTTTATTTTTCAACAAAGAAATGAAGCCTTGGTGAGCATAAGAGACTTTTCTAAAACATAAAAAAAAACTGTACAGACCTCAACCTTTTGAATTATCGGAGTGTGTATAAAATATAATATATAAAGTATAAATCTAAAATATATCAAATAAATTCATTGTTATTATTATTATTATTAATGGTAGTAGTAATAATAAAAAAACATAAAATATACAGTATAAATATGTAAAATATATAATAGTATATATTTTATTATACTTTAGATTTTATAAATTAAATTAGATTTTCAAAAAATATTTTTATTTCTACATTTTTTTATATTTCTACATTATTAAATATGCATTTAAATGAAATAATATCAAATATTTTTATTTCAGTAAATTCATATTTAGTGTGGAACATTTTTAATCACATTCTTTTTCAATTCAGTTTAATGCATTCTCGCATTATGATAATTATCATTTTACTGTCTTATGAATTTGTGCGTGAAACTTCATTTTAAATATAATTTGCACTTTGAAGTGTCACAGAAAAACATTAGTCTGACACCTGCAATCATAACTCTATGTATCCACTGGAGTGACCGACTCATTTTTCAGACCACTACAAACACATGAAACACTCCTGTGTTTGCCCGGGGTCTGACAGTGGGCTTTGATTGAGATTTGGGGGTAATGTAGCAGCCAGTCTGAGCCTCTCAGAACCGCGACACTAAAACAGGCGCAGACTGTGCGCCACACAGAGAGACAGCAGCAGCATCCGTCATCACCACCATTACCCTTTGTTGTAGCCAGTCAGGTGCTGAAAGTCTGGGTTAAAGAGCATTCACCAGAGGTAGTTCTCTTCCCTTCTCCAATTTCCTTAATCCCCAAATTAATTCCCTTTTATAGATGCTCTGTAAAGTGAAGGATATTTTTGTATCAATTACAAAGCAGTCTGTTTTACTTAAACAATCTCAGAGCACTGACCTTGAGATGGGAGCAACTTTTAGTCAAAGTCAGCCTGCAGGGAAATGGATTTCATGAAAGATTCAATGTGAGTTTCTTTATTCCGAAACATGCTAAACACTCTTAGCTTCTACAGGGGTCTAAAGAATCATGAATAGATTAGCATTGGGCAGTATGATGGCATATACTTTTTGATGGTACAATGTGGCAGCCAGCAGAGTTTGATATACAGTTTTGCTATCAAATGGCAGATACTCGATATAGTCACAGCTATCGGTGAACAGGACAACTTTACAATATTTACACTACTGTTCAAACGTTCAGGGTCGGTAAGATGTTTTGGAAAGAAGTCTCTGCATTTATTTGGTCAGAAATACAGTAAAACAGTCACGTTGTGCAATATTGGTACAATTTAAAATAATTGCTTTCTATATTTTAAAATGTATCATTTATTTTGTGATGGCAAAGCTGAATTTTCAGCAGCCATTATTCCGGTCTTTAGTGTCAGATGCTTCATTTTTCAGGAATCTTTGATGAATAGCATGTTCAAAACAATAGCTTTTATTTGAAATAGAACAATGCATACATCTTTACCGTCATTTTTTATCAATATTACTATAGTATTACCATAGCATTATTTTCTTTAAAAATATCAATAGCTAGGTTTCCATCCAGAGATTCAAATTTAATTTATGTGCAAAACTGGAATATCGCATAAAACATTTGTGAATAAAGCACCATTTCCATCCAACAAGTCAAAGAGAACAAAATCGTCACTTCCTCATAAACAGACACTAGGCCTGTCACTAAGAAAAGTAGGAGAAGCCACTAAATATAATAATCTTCATATATGATAAATTACTTGCGCCTCAGAGTGAGCAGGCGAAACTCAGTAAACACTGTCATCGCTTTCAGAGGTGGATGCTGCTGTTTGGGAACGCAGTCGTGTAAGACAATTATACAGAAATAGGCCTACTTTGATGACAGACTTTCAGAATGACCAAAACAACATTTCAGATGCTGTGCAGCGAGCAGATGAAACACAATAATTGCGGTCATTTCTTTCGGAGGTGGATGCCTGCTGTTTGGGAATGCAGTCATGGAAGACAATTATACAGAAATACTTTGCTCAGGCATTTCAGAATGCCCAAAACAACTTTTTAGATGCTGCTCAACAAGATCGGTCTGCTGTTTAGTCAAGTTATCCCGTCCCATCATGCAAAGTCACATGACTTTTTTGATGCGCAAGGTGGAATTTATTCGGTAAATGTGTTTCCATCGTAGTTTATGCAAATTTTTTCTTATCGGATAAAAAGTTTATCCTACTCAGTTGTGCGCATACGTTTTTTTGCACATTTTTACAATTTATGTGCATCTTGGCGTTTCCATCCAGCGTTTTTAATGCGATATTCCAAATTGTGCATAAAAATAGGTGGATGGAAACATAGCTAATGACCCAACTTTTGAACACTACTGTAAAGAACAGTGATGTCCGACTTGCTAACAAACAGATTATTTCAATCTGAATTGCACATGCAGATCTTTCAACTAAAGGAACTAAAGAAGCGAGGAAAAAACCTGAAGCAATTAGAAAGAACCATCTGAATGAACAATTCACTTAAATGAATCAGACTTCCCAACACTGGTGCAGAATATTCACAATGATGACAATCACAAAATGTTATCGCACATCGTCGAAAAACATTTGAAATACATTTATTCTTTGTACACGGACACAGTTTGCTGAACATAAAGGCTTAAGTTGTCTGCAAGCACATAAACCACAAACATGCAAAAGGCCACCCACAAATATGTCTTTCATAACACAGTTCACATCTTTGCTGATAAGCTCAGAGCCAAAGTAAATACAAACTCACTTTTCCACCTGAACTCGAGAGTAAATAGTGCAAGTGTGCGCAAAGCAGTTGGTCAACATTTTGTCTCTGATATTTGCTTGTAACTTAAATCTGGTTGTAACTAATAATGATAAAGTCAAGTATGTAGTAATTTGTTGGTGAACAAAACTAACGCTGTGAATACACAAAACTATATTTTCCAACCACATTCCAGAAGGACAATGATAATATTTATAGGGGTACCGTTAAGATTGCATCCTAACTTTTTTGGTCTTTAAATCATGCTGAAGATAGATTTGTTACCCGTCCAGCAAGCTGAGGGAGGTCCGTGACCTTTCATTCACTGAGAGATTTATGATCTGTTAGGTTCAGCTCCCAGGAATGTTTTGATTTAGCACTTGTAATTTCATTATCAAAGGTCACAACAAAAAACTGAAGCTTTATTAGTTCTACCTAAAATCCCTTCATCATTCAAAGCTCCCTAATAATACCTGCACTGACTGGCTCTCAGTTTCCCTCTGTGAAAGATGAGTCATCTCACACCAGACAAAAAGTATCTTCCCCTGATGTGATGATGACTATTACATGAAATGGATTCTTGAGCTCCCGTGGCTTATTTAGTAAACAGAAGAGCGCAGATGCCTGCCACTCAGGTTAAAAGAGGGAAAAATCCTCAAGCTTATTTTCAAGGGGAGCAGAGGCGGAGTGTCTTAGGGCCGTGTCGAAAGACATCTGATGGAACGGAAGCATTGGCAGGCTTTGTTGGCAGGTCAGGTGGCACTCCATCATTCCACTCTGCAATGACCCCTAACGCAATAACCTTGACTTAGACTTGGACTGCTAGGTCACTATATGCAATGGCTTCAAAAAGTATTTTGGTGTTTAAACTGTATGAATGTTAGTGCATTCGATTAAAAGAAAATAAAGAGGCATCAGTCAACATGAGCTTTTCTCAGAACTAATGTTTTTATGTTTTCTGAACAAACTGGGTCATTTTAGTGGAAATATTAAGTCAAATTCACAGAGATGTCTTAGCAGAGTAATCGCAAGTGCAGTTCATCACATTAACTAAGTGTGAAATGCCTAATGTCTGACAACCGAAAAGTTTTGGTTGAATAGTATATCTACAGTATATCAAATTTTGAAAAGTGTAAAACCTAATAAACTTTTTTTTCGTGCTTGTTAAACAGGCTTATGCTATCTATGTTGTTATCTAATGCAATGACATTCATACATTTTAAATGTGGCTTAAGTGTCAAGATACACTATTGGGCCACTTATAATCTGACAAATTGCACGAAGCTGTAGCTTTTTACATTGTAGATTTAAAATAATTTCCCACAAATGTTGGATAACTATGCAACTACAATGAAACACTGGTGGAATTCCTTGTCAAAGTGTGAAGCATGCACTGAGAGAAAGCACTTTCCTCTGCACAAAGCACTGTTTTTGGAGAGGAGAAATTGGAGGATTGATGACCCCAGCTGAAAATCATCTCCCACATTTGGCTGGGGTTCAAAAGCACAAATAACCATGGAAACTGCTGGCTCAATGATCCGCATGTTGGTTTCGAACACACCGGCTGTGCAGTACGTGGATGGTACAGTGCTTCACGCATAGTTAACAGACTGAGGAGTTACATCCTGGGAGGCAAGATGGACCCCAATCAAAACATTCAGCATTTCTTAGAAGATTTCTGAAAGAATACCTCAGACTATGTGTATAAATAACAGGCTAATAATATATTGTCATAATAAAATATTGTCATCGTGTTTTTTTTTATATTATAGCTTTTTAACAACAAAACAACCAAGCATTAATTTTTTTAATAATAATAATATACACTAATATAAGATAACAATATATTAATATGCACTACCAGTCAAAAGCTTGGGGTTAGTAACTTTTTTTTAAAGAAATTAATACTTTTATTCAGTAAGGATCCATTAAACTTAATAAAAGTGACATTAAAGGGGTCATATGATGCGATTTAAATTTTTCCTTTCTCTTTGGAGTGTTACAAGCTCTTGGTGCATAAAGAAGATCTGTAAAGTTGCAAAGACTAAAGTCTCAAATCCAAAGAGATATTCTTTATAAAAGTTAAGAGTCAACCACGCCGACCTAAAACGGCTTGTTCTAACACGCCCCCACATATTTACGTCACGATGTGGGAAGATTTGCATAACACCGCCCAAATGTTCACGCAAAGAAAGAAGACCTAACTTTATTCTCGCTGTAGTTTTGTTGTTGCCGCTGCCGCCATGTCGTGAAGACGCTGTGTGCTTCGTTGTGAAAGCGAAACTACTTTGTTTGG
>NW_015662167.1:2781239-2791525 GCF_001515625.1 Sinocyclocheilus rhinocerous | reverse complement strand
ATGGTAAGGAGCGTAACATTTCCGTCACACGCTTGCGGTATTCGGCCAATCACAACGCTCTGGATAGCTGGCCAATCAGAGCACACCTCGCTTTTAGCATAGAGGAGAAACAATAATGTACAGTATGTGGAAAATAATGTTTTTTTAACCTTAATCCGCATAAACACATTTCATTACACCAAATACACAAAATAATGTTCTTTTTAACAGCATCATATGACCCCCTTTAAAGAGATTTATATTGTTACAAAAGAATCCTGTTTCAAATAAATGCTGTTCTTTTGAACTTTCTATTCATCCAAGAATCCTTAAAAAAGTAACATGATTTCCATAAAAATATTAAGCAGTGGCACTATTTTCAATATTAATAACAACAAAATAATAATAACGATTCTCGAGCACCAAATCAGTAGATTAGAATGATTTCTGACAAATCATGTGACACTAAAGATGTAATACCTGATGAAATCACAGAAATAAATTACATTTTAAATAATATTATTATTGCTTATTGTTTTAATAGTGCATTAAATTAAATTAAAAAGGCTATAATCTGACAATTTAGCATTGCATTGCATAAAAACATTGCATAAAAAATTTACACTAATACGCAATATCTATGTCAAAACTACCTCAAACAAGTCCACTGAAGGCCTGTCCTACTGTCTGTCATCGTGGTAGTTTTTAAACACACAATGCTGTCTTTCAGGCACAGCCAACTTAGTCATTTCGAGGTGGGCAGCAACTGAGTAGTCTAAGGTTTAAACTGCTACCATTAGTGGTTTCTGGGCCAGGCTTGTATTGGAGAGAGAGAGAAACCCAATCTGAACCATTAGCCTGAGTGAAAGCCTTTCAAAATACATTCCGATCCATGCACAATGAGCGCGTAACACTGCGATACATTCACATCTTTGAGGTTTCATTAAACAATTTGCATGCAATTGGCTGTGTTACTTGAGCTCACACAAGCTGAATGATCAACCTCAATGGTTTGTGTGCAGGGTGTAAATGCGTCTGAATGTGATGTTGAATAAACTCGTGTAAGGATTTGACTGAATGATTGAATAACCACACTGTCTTTGAAGAGATACAGAGCTGAGCGGAGTAAGCCATGCACAACAAGAGATATATGAAATTAGCCAAACAACAATCTCGGAGAAAACAGGAATTGTGTAACACAACGATTAACTTCCACTCGACATTTATCTCAACGATCAATTTTATGTACGTCTGGCAGGTTCACTTTACAAAGAACATTTGTCTGATCTGTAGTCGCAAACTTTCTTGGTGAATTAGTTTATGTAAGCAGGGAAATGGACTATGATGTTTTAAGACTGACAAGGCCATAAAACTTTACCTTGAAGTCTTTTAAATCTTTCATGGTCGTACTCATTTTCCTAATTATATAACATGTTGTTCCATATCCTCTTTGCAAATAACTGTGTGTTATGATCTCACAATTATTACATTTGGTTAAGTAAACATTATGCGCTGTCTAATGGAAGATGTGCAGAGTTTTTTTTAACACAAAAGGTGAAGTTTGTCTTCAGAGCACATAACATGCCTTGGGCAAGCATTTCACAAAAACCTTTGCGGAACAATAAACAAGACGCCGGATCAGACAGAGTTGAAAATGTGAAACACAGATGAGTGTATCTGTGAGGCTTTGCTGATGGAAATTCCCCTAGTGATTTGGTGAACTCTCGTTAACGTATCACCTGCAAATGAAGACACACTAATCAGGGTATTTAAAAAAATAAAAACATCTTAGGGGTTTTCACACAAAGATGGACAAAGACATTGCACCAAACCACTTTCATCAGTCATCATCATTAAGGAAAATTCAAGATGTTACAACCTTATAATCCTTGGCCTGAAAACAAAATCAAGGGTTAATTATAGGGTTAGTTTTTATCCCTAAAAATAAAAAAAGACATCATGTACCCTCATGCTGTTCCAAACCTGTTCTTTTGGAACAAAAAAGAAGATATTTTGAAAACCGACTCAGTGTGTTTCTGTCAATTATGTGTGGGAGTAATCTTTTATAATATTTTCTTTTATGTTCTGCAGGAGAAAATCAGTCATACATGTTTAGATCAACATGGTGTCTGTTTGAAGTTTTTATTTTTAACTTTAGATGATTAGTATCAGGATGAAACATGTTCTTCTGTGACTTGCAAAATTTATGCTCCACTTTCCAGTTAATTGCTATATACATAAATTAAAAACATACACACATAAGATAAAGCCCTATAGAAAGTAATGTATGTTATGCTTTGATGCGACTATGCATGTTAGGAATGCTTTTGACATTGCATGTCAAAACACAGAGCGCAGTTTGGTAGCAAACCTAGATTTCATCTTTAAAACTTTTCGAGCCAGTAAAAAAAGGACAAAATTTGATGAAAAACCTGGATGTTAATTTTTATTTTTTATTTTTTTTAATTTTTTTTTGTAATCCCACTTGCCTTCTCAATTGTTTGCAATCTCCACACCTCATGTACACGTCACAACATGAACGTGTGCCTCGCTACTGTAATGCATCAGTGAAGTTTTGCCATCTTTTTCAAAAAATGCCCAGGAGAGAATTTCATGTTTTGGTATTGCTCACCTGACAAAAGCAACTCTTGAGGTGTGGTGGATGAATGAGCTTGCAGACTGACAGACTGCGTAAGCCAGAATTCTGTCAGCTCGCATCTTAATCCACAGGTTTCCTCTTCTCTAAACATCACGGAACAGCAATTTTTCTCCAGCCTCTGGGGAATAACAAAGACAACAGGGGTTAATCAAGAGCTCATTGCTAATTAATACAATTCAGTAGATTTCAACAAGGAAATTTCTCAACTAAACTAAAATGCCAGTTCTAATGCAGGCCATGTCTTGCCTTTCTTGTGCAGTGACATTTTCACTCCTGACATTTGCCTCATAATATAGTGTGTGCTGACAAATGACATCAACACATTACATCAGTTCTATACAACCAAGTACAATGATAACTCAAAGATGCAAAACCAAACTGTCCCACACATCCGACAAAGAACACAGTCCCTGTGTCTCACAACATCTCAGGCCTTTAAGTGGAGATAAGAGAGTATGAATGAAAGTGTTTGTACTCGAGCAGTGCAGGCCATTGACTGGGCGAGATGAGAATCACCCTTCCCCTTATCAGAGCCCTCAAAGCGAACAGATCAGGCCGATAGGGAGGGTGCAGAGCTCCACAATGCCAGAGATTGCACAAGACATAAGGGCAGTTGCAAAGAACAAATGCAAGAAGCACAGTCTCATGTAGCCACATTCCCTGTGTTTTCTGAGGTGAGACAGCGGCGCAGCTGAAACAATGCAACTCCAGTCATTTAGATGGTGTGATTCAGTTATGCTTAATAAATTTATGTACAATTAACAGAATTCCTCAGAGTAGGAAGACAGAAAAATTCCATTACCATCACAGAGGTGATCTTGAATTTGCCGTGTTTATATATATATATATATATATAGTGCCCCTGACATCCAAAAATAGCCCATTGGCAGGTCAATGCCTGGACATCGTCCTGTGTGCTTTCAGCGGTACCACTCCTAACAGGTGGTGTATTTTCCATGGCCTGCTTTGGAACACCACTTCCTGGGAACAACCCAATTTACGGAAAATAACAAAACCACTGCTCTCAGGGGACGTCCTCCAACTTCCGACCTTTCCCAGAGATCTGAAAAGATGAGTCCAAGCATCACACACAACTTTGCTCATGCATATACAAGAAAAGGAGGAGTCAGTGTTTCTTCTACTTTTGACACTTTTATGTCCGTTTTTTTTTTTTTTATTAAAACAAATATCATCTTATTTTCGTTTCATTGTTCAACAAAGTGTGAAACAGATGTAAATCATTTCAGTATTTACTGTGCGAATTTTCCACAAAGATAAACAATTTTGCCTCAAAAAGTTTTATCAAAAGTTAATTTTTGTTACTGTCTTTACTAATTATTAATTTTACCTTATTATGCAAAAGGTGTGAAAATTTTTTGTTTTAATTATGTATATTCAGAGTTTTAAAATGATATTTAAACTAAAAAAGAAATAAAGTTAAATTAATTATATTATATTATAAATTAATTTATATATATTTTTTTTTACCATAGAATAATAGTGAACACATCATTTGAGATGTGGTGGAAATTTGACAAAACACGCATGTTGGGCATTGTTAAAAAATAAACTAGTGAGGGGTAAATTAAAATGTGTTTTATTTTCTAAAAGATCACAATGTTAAAACTGCCCGTATTTAAAGAAACACACAGGCGGGAAATATTGGCGCACTTTTGTTAAACGCATGCGCAAAAAGGCTTTCCCTTGTTTACTAGTGTTAAAAAAAGTTTGGAGTAAACATTCACACTGGCCTGATATAAGATACCCTTTGAATGAACTATTATTGTAAGATACAATTTTTAAAAAGTTGTAATAAAAACATTAGGTTCAGGTTGAACAATCGTCAACCTAGTAGAAACTAACTGAAAGTGTCATTTCCGAACGATAAGTTAGTTTGTTTGATAGTGAGGTTCGTCTGCTTATCTGTCTACATGAGATTGCAGTGAACCGGTAGCCTATTATATGCTGATCATAATGGACTCGTAATTTGAGTGGCCTCACCTGCTTTTGTTTGAGGTGGTACAGTGATCTTGCATCTCTCGAACTTGAAGTTCACACAGGGATGTATTTGGCTTTGGCCGCATCTCTTGGTGCTCTTGGTATTGGTGGAGCTCCCTCTAGTGGCCAAGAGTACAGTAGCTCTGTCGTATAAAGGCCTATGCATATAACATTGCTGGAGACACAATTAATCCCTTTATTATCCTGGAATGTAGTTTTACTATAGACCGCTTTTTATCCTTATTTTACATGACATATGAGTATACACCCACCCATCAATCAATCTGACACTTTATGGTTGAAAACATTTTCATTATAGCATGGAGAACACAAACAAAACACTGTTCATCATCTACTAGTTCTGCCACGGCTGTGTTTGTCCATAAATCAATGCCTGATTCACATACAGATATGCTGATGCATGGATGCACTGCTTACAGATACGATAATAAGCAATTGCATGTGTAGGGACCAGGGGTCACATGTTTTACAGAACACTAGGGATTGTTATTCATGGATTGGACTGTGAGGGATGCTCATAGACAAAGCAAATCAATTTCAGAGCTGTCCGAGTGCAAATAAAGATTTCAAAACAGAGTTGATAAGACACTTGTCCTCACTTCTTGACATTACAAATATAAAAAATTGTAAACTGCAGCATCATTCTTTTTGTTTCATGCCACTAGTTGAAAGCACAAACCATCTATTATGGAATGAAGAGTGCTGACACATTGTTTACATTAATATTTGTGTGACGGATTCAAACGGATGAGTCTGTGATGATATAAATAAGCCCTTGAATTTATTTAGCTTGGACAATGTCCAAAACAACCTTTATAGTTCATGCTTCAGACTTACAATTATTTCACTGAATAGGGATCAAAGGAGCCATGCTGAAGCTGTTTGCATCATTTCTGCAATATAAAAACCCTTCTTAGTTACTCTTGGGTATTCTGCTTAGCACAAGCTCATTAATAAAACTACATGAAGTGCACAGAGAATGCAATCAAGCCAAACATATTAAAAGTAAAAGCTGAAGGGCTTTGTTTGTCTTTTCCATACTGTCTACCTCAGACAAAGAAATCAGTTCCAATACCTGAGCATTATTTTTAAGTTGAGCAAGTAGCACAATGCCCTGTATTATGAATTGCGCACACGTAAATTGCAATTGTCGAACCCAACAAAGGGTATTTTTATTTGTCTAATGAAGTATCTACTGTTATATAAGTTAAATGATACTCATTTCCTAAAGTGGTAAAACTACATTAGGCCTTGCATTAAAAAGAGATCTTTGAAACCAATCATTATTATTCGGTTGTATTGTGACAGTAATGACACAATTGTTACACAATTGTTCTGTCTTAAAAGCTCTGTTTAAAAAAAAAAAAATGAATAAGACATATTTGTGTAATATGGAGCAGTTTCGGTGCATTTCACTGCAATTTACTATTATTTTACCCCAACAATACAGACTAAATAAATTAAATTTTTTATGTGCTATAATTATAAGTGGTGATGCATTTACTCAAGGATGCTTTTAGCTTTAAGATGTGAGTGAAAATCTATTTTCTCACTTAATTAAAGATGGAACAGTTGAGAGAACGGGAATGGAATGTGGGTATAATGAACATCCATGAAACATGGAAAAAGATAATAATTATTCACTTATTCACGTAGTCTTTGTGCATAGAAAAATATTAGATATGAAAGGAAAATTGTTGACATGATTTGCTGTCGGAAAACTTTTTGAGATGCATTCCATAAAGCTCTTATCATTTATTAAATACTATGAAAGCAGTAATGTTTCTCTGTTATTGTTATTTTTCCCTCTCTCATGGTGCCTACTAGCAAAACATTATATTTAATTAACTGACCTGATGGTAAAATTCATTCAGAGGTAAGTTAATTATTTATTATTTAGTTATTTCATGCATGTTAACTTATGGGAATCATTTAAATAAAAAATATGAGGTCCTCCCCTAGTGTCATTTTAGAACTACAGAGAGACAATTGTGATGTTTTCATTTTTCCTTTATTTCAATTCTAAAACGTTATTATTCATAGAAAATAAATAAAAAGATAGAAAGGATAAGAGTGTACATGTGCATGGAAATCAAAGTAACCTATCCATCAGAAGATATATTAAAAGATGAGATGATAAAAGACAAAAAAAGCTATAATAAATGTTTGATTTCACAGATCCAGAGATGATGAATCAAAGCCTGATTAAATGACGAGCTTTCAGTACACCAGTATAATGTTAAGCTATATTAGGCCGCACCGAGGCCTCAGCTCTGAACCATATTTCTGTGAACTGATGCACTGACCTGTGGGATCACGGTCAGGTGAGGATCTGCTGCAGACCACCAAGATGCCGCTAGATTTATTAACTAAAGCAGGGATGCAGCTAAATGGATTAATTCCAAGTCTTTTGTGGAATAACTCGGATTCAGACCTCCAGGAAGACATTTATCCAAAACTATCCAAAGAACGGTTTAGAATTTAAGCTTATGCATGCTTGGCTTTACAGTTAAAAGTATCAATCATATTTTTCATGGAGGCATCGTCTGTTCATTTACTCTAGAATGTGCATAAGCTGGACCTGCCTTAAATGTTTTTCTTTTTTTTAAAAAATGATTTATGATATAATTCTTGTCAGTTTTTATTCCTGATGTGAAATATTCTGTAATGTGTCACCTGTCTTCAATGGATGCCTGTAAACATCTTTCTCGCTTTACTTTGACAGGTGAAGAGATGGGTTGCGACATATCTATGATGCATAAATGTGTGTTACGCATGACTCCTCCACGCCAGCTGGATAGAACAGATAAGGAAAATCAGCCCATATAGGCATTACAATAACAATTTCACACTGCCCATGCCTCAATCCTGCTCCAATTTACAAATAATCTCAGATCGGTTGTACTTCCGCACTGGATAAATAAAACGCCTGAGATTTGATTCCAGAACCGCACCTGAGAAGATGCACACACACACACACACACACACACATACATACAGTGACTCAAATGAAGGAGCTCCATTTATTGATATGTTTCCTCATGAGCAAATTCCTCTCAAATTGCCCCTTGCTCTTCTGTAGACCACACTGTCATGCACACCTTCACCACAACAGTGCAATATTGTACACTTTTGGTCTACACAAGTAATGTTAAACAAATTTTAATGACCAAAAATTTAATATTTAGTGTCCCACATGTTTCTGTTAGAGCATGGCAGGAAAGACAATTGGGGAATTTTTTTTTTTTTAATGTTTAGAAACACTATGAGATACTTAAGATATCATATCAGTTATGTTAATTATATTATTATATCTTTTTATATTAAATAACAATTAATAATACATATTATTTTACATTTTTTGCTAGCCATCTCTTACATCTAAGTGTATAAAATGTGTATAAATGCACAGTGTGCTTTTCAGTTCTCTGATTTCATCTTTGGGATGTTCTACAGTACATGTAGTGTCTTGAGTGAGTCTCTTCTTTATTTAATATGGCATGTTGCAAATGCTTTTGATAACAGATAAACTGTTTTCTTTGTGTAATAGGCTGTTCTATTCAGAATACCATCTTGTATCTTAAAAAAAAAAACATACGTGTGTAAATTAGGGGATTTTTTTTTTTTGCTCCACTATGGCCCTCTCCAAGAATAATATTTCACTACCTCCACTGAAATCGGTGTAATTATACCTATTACAAAGAGATAAAAATCAAATGGGAGCCCTGACTTACTGTTTGTATCTGACACAACATGACTTTACTGTAGCTGTATTTTAGATGAATTATTATGGATTATTGCAAAACACAAAGGTATGCTTGAAATAAATATTGTGTAACAAATGAATGCTTTGTGAGGAAGATAAAACAGATTATCCCTGTTTAATTAAAACATAACAACAAACAAATGGATTATTCTCACGCATAGGGTTTACTGGTGTTGCTATGTTAAACATAGATAAAAACCATATAACAAAGCTCACTAGATGGACAAAACAGCCAAAAATGACTAGTCATTATACCAAAAGCTGACTCTATATCTTTGTTTTTATTACAATTTTTGATCCTAGAAGATATTGACACCCTATAGTAGGTCAAAGGTTTGAACTCTGTGCTCTCTGATGTTTTTATACAGGCACTGTGTTTTTGCTCATGCTGGAATGGAAAATGTGAGCATATAGTATTTGATGGGCTGACACTAAAACAGGTTATGCAAGTGTGTTGTGCAAGTGAGCATTCCTTCACCAGCCACAGGATAGTAATTAAATTAACATACTGCCCTTTAAAGCAAATCCTTCTCTCTTTATGATCTGAGCTTTATTATAATTCTGTCTCAGTGGATTTAGAAAAATCAACTTCCAAGAAAAGTGTAAGATATCTTGCCATTTTTAAACTTTCCTTCAAAACAAAGAGAAAATGTGTTTAACTCATTTAATTATGGATGCATATAGGACACTGATAGATTCAGATACAACTAAAGAGTTTAAACCATTTATATATATATGTTTCTGGTGTATTTTCTGGCCACGTCTCCCCTGGAAGCTTTTCTGAGAAGAACTAGCATTTATTTGCCCCATGTTGTACCCTCACCCCCTGAGGTGCTGACCACTTGAGTTATCAAAAGACACCTACTGATAACCATCTAGACTCTATGTTTCGTAGAGCGGTGACATGTTGAACACACTCTCACACATCCACAGTCATGCATGGATATGTACAACCACACACAAACACTCTGAAAGGTGCTGCATGTTTTTTTTTAATTTTTTTACTGCACTAAAGCTTAAAAATACCACAATATGTTTGCAGATACTTAGGAAACATGCTAAATTCACATTCTTGACATGTGGGTTCGGTGTTGGAATATCTGTTTTTGTTTTGGTCTATGTGATTCCGCCCACTGCCAGTTTACCCAATAGTATGTCGACACCCCAGGTTGCCAGTTGATGGAAAACACAGCATTTTGCATCTAAAGAAGTGGGCAAATAAACTGGGTCAGAGATCGCAGATTCTACCCGATCTAAAAAGCCTCGGCATCCATCTGAATAGCATATTAAAACACAGATAAATCAACTCATCAACTTACAGTGTAGGATCATCACCTTTCACTGTCAAATTGCCCTCATTCCTGTGTGCTGTCAATCTGGAAACCTGCATTAGTCTCATATCTGAGGAGGAAGGGGCTGGAGAAACTCTCATCAATATTTTGAATTTGGACTGCAGTACCCATTTCAACCGCTAGATGTCAACATAACGTCTCGGTTACGTATGTACCTTTCAGTCGGTCACGCCGAGTCACGTCGGTGACCGACGAATTAGGATCCCTACCAATGCGCCATGGATGTTGCCCCTTCCAGTGTCCTGTGCGAGCCGCCTGCGCTCCTTTGTGGTGTAGGCCGGGGCTCGCAACAAGAAGACCAGTCACTGTTGTCATAGCACTACCCACTCAGTGAGATTGGATAACACTGGGAAAACGTACCCGTGCCACTTGGAACAGGAACGTTGCGGAAGCCCCATTCTTCCCGAAGGAGGTTGCGGAATCACTTACACATATGACATCCGTTTAGGTGCATATGGAAGATTGTAACCCTCATGGAAATGGCAGAAGTCTGCCGGGGAAACACGGGCTC
>NW_015662167.1:2774322-2781229 GCF_001515625.1 Sinocyclocheilus rhinocerous | reverse complement strand
TTCATTTATATTTTAATTAGTAACAAAGTGTAATATAAAAAAGCGAAAGGAAAGTTATTGGTGGGAATTTCTGAGTGACTCTTTCAGCATCTTACATCAATCAGCCAGTAGGTGGCGATCAATTAACCATTTACTCGAACGATTCGTTCAATATCCTGATTTATTCAGAAATTAAAAGTGTATTGAAGGACTCAGTGAATATTCATACAACCTCTTTGTTTGTTATTTGATTATTTTAGCCATGAAAAATGGCATTCTTTCTATTTCTTAGTAATGTTTTTCCAAATTCAGCCGCTGATACATTTAGCGATGTAGACTGAGTGATGTAGCCTATATACCTGAATGAGTCATTGATTCATTCACTTAACCAATTCGTTCAAAAATGTATATTAATTTTGAAACAAAACAACTGATTGTCTGTTTGAGTCATTAATTAATTTACTCAACCGATTAAATAAATAAGAAACGTCTAGCTAATATGGCATTTACTCAAAACAACAACAAAATAAATTGTATTTGTTGAATTTGTATATTTGTTTGTTGCATTCCAACATCCTGCATGTTTCTGTCATCACTACCACGCAGACTGATTGATGAAAGCGGACATAAACAGATAGTGACGCCCTTGTTCTGATGTTAGTCAGCCAGACAGCCCGTCACTGACAGTGCCAACAGCCAAAGTAATTAAGAATCATACTTTAATGCTGACCTGAGGAGCATGGGAAGGTCATCTGAGGGGAAATGCATTTGCACATTTTACTTGGTTTACAAAGCAAATATAGTTAACTAAAACTAAAACTATTAAAACATTTTTGTTAATTAAAATAAAATAAAATATAAAACTGAATGATAAACTTAAAGCAAACAAAAATGCTGCAACTAACTAACTGAAATAAGTTTAAGCTGAAGCACTAAAAAGCTGGTAATAAATAAAAACTAAAACTGAAATAAAAATAAACCTATAAACAAATAGAAAGAACAAAAGCACATAACAAAATTACTAAAAATGAAACTAAAGTTAAAAAGCAAAAATCTAATTCTAAATATTAATAGAATGATCAAACAAAAATAAGAATGGCTTACAATGGCATTCATACATAAAAAAAAAAATCTAAATATTTTTACCACTGTATAAAGCCTGTTTATCGCCCAAAATGATATCAGTGACAATGTAAGTGAATCATTAAAACTTGGTGTGAATATTATCACAAAGTTCATAACTTCCTGTGAGCATCTTTATCATAGAAATAGCCTATGTGTCTCTCAGTGGCTTCCCCTCCTTGGGCTGAACACTTGCTTCCCAAAAACACAATAATGTATATTTAGCCTCACTGATAAGCATGAAGAGGGAAGACGATAATCTGTAAGAAGTAGCACACTCCTAAGTGTGTGTAGGATGGCATCTCAATGGGCGGAAGTGTTTGAGCCTCGACTGTCGACAGGGAGGACAGGGGCCATCCGTGCAACACCATCAAATAGAACTTGTTGCAACTAAGTAATCTATGGCCATATTACTGTCAGAGTGATATATGAATCTTATTGTAATTGTTTTGATATTTACTCATTTTTATAAAAAGTAATTATTAGGTATAAATATGCTCTCGACAGCAATTACTACACACGTACTTCCTGACTGGTGTTTTTTTTTTTTTTTTTTTAAACCAGGCTAGTTTAGGTGTGATTTACGGTGTGTTGTTGAGCTGACGAATTGTATCATTCATCCCACTTAGCCGATAGCAGCCAGAGGTTATCTGTAGGGATGTACTACATACGCGACCATGCTGCCGGCTTTGAACAATGCACACCCTTTTCCGATACCTACACAATGAAAGGCAGGGTTGAGCGGCCTCCAGGGTGTGACAGAAAATGATAGCGCTGAGGTCTGATGAGAATTGCGATGGAAAGCACAATGTGAGGAGTAAAGAGCAAAGCACCTCGACTCTCCAGGCTGTTCCAAAAGCTGAAAGCAGCCCACCTTCCACAGTTGTTTTTGGTCTTTAGGCCATTTCCTGAATGTGAAATGTTGTTTGCAACTCATTTTACATGTGTATTATGACGTATTTCTGAGAGAAACAGAACATTTAATGAGAAAATATGGGGTTGACAGTTTTTATCCATTGATATTTAATTAGATTGTGCAAAGTGGCTTTTACCAGAATGGAATGAAACCGAATGAAAATTTGCTAAAACAATTGCCTATTATTTTATTCCAATTGCATTTTCCACCTGACTCTTTTTTCGGTATTGCAAGATATAAAAATTGCATGTTTATCACTTTTTTCTTAGAATTCTAAGTTTACATCTCACAATTTTGTTTGTTTTAGCCATAAAAAACAACAACAACAAAAAAACAAGGGTAATTGCGACTGTTTTTATCTCACAATTGACTTTTTTGAGTTGAGTTTGTATCTCAATTCTTAGAATTGTGAAATATAAACTTGCAATAGTGAGAAAAAAATTCAGAATTGTGAGATAAAAAGTCAACATTGTGAGATATACAGAATTTACATTTTTATCCCTTTTTCATTCTGTGGCAGAAACAAGCTTCCATAGGTTACTGACTAACATTCCCAAAAGCCCACAAAGAAAAGTCCTTTCAGAGTAAGAGCAAGTTACTGCTTTTTGATTGAAAGGCTTTCAAGCATTTTTTTTCTTTTTAATAACATGCACTGAGATTCCGTTTTGATTCCATGTTGACTTTAAATGCATTTGATAGTACAATACAATGCTTCATTACTTGTGAAATTATATCATCATAAAATCTGATGGTGGTTTATAGCTAATGCAACATGCTGAAAGCAAAGTGAACCTCAGGACACAAGCAACAGTTCCTCTTCTCACCACTAGAAGGTGATCTTTTACTTTTAATAAAATAATCAAACAGAACAAACAAATGGCGTGACAAACATCTCAAGTAATCACTAAGATACTAATAAAAGGATTAATGATGCTTTATTGAAGAATTTAATCCAGTAAGGCAGATAATATGTACTTCATTATTATACTGATGCATTTGGTTCTTCCATGAATTTAATGAGTATGAAACGCTTTTATGTTGATACCTAATATGTTTCTCAGAAATGAGTAGAATTGTGTAAGGATTTCAGATATGCTGTGCGTGAGAGTATATCGAGATGATTTTTATGCTTTTACCCTGAGATGGATTTTCAAGACAGTAATACATCAAAATAGGTCCAGTATTACGAAGTACAGACATACGAAAAGACGTATAACAATGAAAACATTCTCAGTGCTGCTTTGGAGCTCACACACTCTTCATGTATGTGTGTCAAACATTTCCAAAACGGTATATTAGCACCAAGAGCTACAAAGTGAACGCATTTGAAACAAACATAACAATCATACACCTTTTTAATTGCAAGTGTTTAACGCAATGATTACAGACATGATCGCACAATGTTCTCTTTCGCAGGCTGGTGTGATCGGAGGTACTCATGTGTATTATCACGGATACGTTTTCAAATACAGTTATTAGTTGTTTCGAATGAGCTGTGAAATGATTAGACGTTTGGCCTATGGAGGAATTGTGACAGCCATTACAAATGTGTAACTCTACCTCAGCTCTACTATGCCAACCCCCGAGGAGAAACATAGTGTTGTTATAAAAGTAATGAAGTGCTATAAAAAGCAGTTTCAGGCAATCTAGATAAATTGGTACAGTATAAATAGCATCTGGTGTAGAGTACTTTCAATACTTTGAAGAGGAAAGAACTAGGACTTTTAAAAGCCAAATGTTTCTGTCAGTCTCTGTACTCCATCCTGTTTGTTCTCACTCTACTAAAAACAAGCGGTTGGATCCCAGTGGGAGAGTCCCATCAAAGTCTCTCTGAGCAAAATCCGTTAGGCAAACAGAAGCCTAAAGATCTGCCAGATGACAAACAACTTCAAGGCAAAAGCTTGAAGAGTTTAGCACCATGCGGAATCAAAGGCGTCGTTAGACGAGAGTAATATCACATGGAGTTTGCAGTGATGAACACGTAGATGCGGGCCAGGAAAGTTGTGAAAGTTCCTTGACGCAGCAGCTTCATCTCCACGTCGATGAGGAAGTCCCGTGGCTCCCGCACCTGCCGGTGCAGGTACACGGCGCCTGTGAAGCTGTTGAGCTTCCGTGTGCTGAAGTAGCCTTCCTCGTTTCCGTGCGGGATGCTGATGATGATGTTGTCACCCGAGTAGGCGGGCGAGGGTCCGATGCGGAAGATCTGAGCTGGGATGACGATGTTGGTCTGGAAGCTCAACTGGTAGTACGTGATCCGTAATGGCATGGTCTGGCATTGCTGGAAGTTGGGGCAACTTACTCGCTCGCAGCGTCTAAAAGCATGGGAGAGGTCAGAGTTTTGATCAATAGAACGTGTAAAGCCTCGTGCACACCGGGACGATTATCGCACGCGCTTATCACCAGTGTTTTTCGACTCTTCTTGTGTGTTCATACCCAAGCGAACATGCAAATTCACTCCCTGACATTAGATGGCACTTAATGAAAAACAGAAATACCCCGGTACACATCGAATACTATTTGATCTGCAATTCCTCTCCATAACAACTCCCTCTTATCGAGATTTTTGTAGGCTCTGTCGCGTTTGTTCAGACACCAATGAGACCAACAGCTCTACATTCATCTTGCCTCGATGCAACTTCTTGGTCTACTTACTTCCTCTTTGTCGTTAGGTATCAATATGTGCTCGGCAAGACTGTTTTGTGCTTGAGCGCCACCAAGTCGTGTTTTACTGTAACTTCAGCAGCTCCAGGCACGTGAACAAAAGCGCCAATCTCATTGGTCGGCCAGTTTTTAACGCGGCGCGTCAAACCAAAAAAACGAGCCCGAGGCGGTTTTTTTTTTTTTATTACGCTTTTACGCCTCGCATTTTGCGCGTCGGTGTGCACACTCACATTGGCGCCCTCTGTTTAGTCACGAGGCGTTAAACGTCGACGATAATCGCGCGCGATATTCATCCTGGTGTGAACAAGCCTTAAGACTTCATAAATTAGGATTGATTCAGTTTATATCGAGGTCTATGTTTTCTAGTGGATTAATATTTTGGCAAGCCTTTGCCCCAGTTGGCTCTACAGACGAGCCACAGCTGATCCATACCCATATTTATGCCCTTGGTTTATCTAATATCTAACTGAGGGCCAAGATGTTGGTAGCACAACCTGTACACCACTGATGCACCGCCGCCGGCCACCATGGTCCAGATGCGTCCTCTGGGATTCAGCAGGGTGAGTTTCAGACTGGCGCCACTCTTAGCATCAAGATCTGCTATGTATGCTTCCTGTACACAAAACAGCAACAAAGCAAATCTGAGCCAGAGAACACCTGCTCTCTGGTATTTGTGTGCAATGGCATGATGTTTGTCCACTTGTACCTCAGGATAAGCTTCTCTGCCAAATGGAGGAGGAAACTCCACATCACCCCACTTGGGCTTGCAGATATAGTCTGCAGTAGCATCAATTTTGGCTGCCATATCCAAGATGTACACTCCTTCCTTAGTGACCACTGCATATATGGACACAGAAAATAACGCATGATTGGCATTCTGTTATTACCATCCTGTTTAAGTTTTAGTACCAGTTTAGAGTTTTCTCCTTTCTCCTCACTTTTTTCTTTTTATTCAGTACCAGTTTATAAGATTTAGTGTGAGATTTACTAAACAGGTTAAATTAGCGTGAGCGCAATCCCAAAAATGCCCTGATGGGAGTGGAAAGTTCTGCAGAACTTCTACTGACAGAAGTTCTACTGACAATGCACATATTAAAAGACACAGATAATTTCTGTAATGGCCAAAAGAGCAGCGCAAATTAATGTAGGGTCACAAACAAGCTGAGCCGATGATAATCAGGAGCATGTGATCTACTAACAACACAGACACAAAATGGGTTAAGACATGCTTCTTGGACGTTAAATTATGGCGCAAAAACAGTAAATTGACTACCACAAACCTTAGTAAATCACCTTGCGTGATTTATATAAATACCCAGTTATAAAGTTATATTCTATTGGATTTTATCCTATCTGTTTTATCACCTACAAATGGAAAACCATTAAGTCTGAACACCTATAGAAGAAACAACACAAGTCTGCTCAATTTGCCTCATGATATGAAGTATCATTCATGTCCATAGCACAAATAGTGCACATCTGAACAATAGTCTGGTCCACATTACAGCTTATTGTGGCAAAGAACAATCAAGTTACTAAGCAAGCACAGTTTGTCTTTTTTACATTTCATTTTGAGGGTTTCTATGAAAACCATTATGGCAAAAAAAAACAAAGAAAAAAACAATAATATTTACAAGTAATTGTGCAATATGCATCATATGGTCAGTCACACAAGACACAACAAATATCAATTAGAACTTTAAAGGGTTAGTTCACCATAAAATGAAAATTCTGTCATTAATTACTCACCTTCATGTCGTTCCAAACCCATAAGACCTTCGTTCATCTTCGGAACACAAATTAAGATATTTTTGTTCCCACTTCCCAGGTCCAGAAACGTAGTAAGAACAACGGTAAAACAGTCCATTTGACATCAGTGGCTCAACTTCACTTTTGCGAAGCTACGAGAATACTTTTTGAGCACAATGAAAACAAAAATAACAATTTATTAACAATTCTTCTCCCCCGAGTTACGTTTTCCGCCATTTTGGAGAGTACCCAAGAGCGTAATCGACGTAATCAGCGTTGTTTACGTTCGGGGGAGAAAGCATGCGCATGAACGTAATCTGCATAATAAGCGTTGTTTACGCTTAGGGGAAAGCGTGCGTATGTGTTGTGATACTCTCTAAAATGGCAAAAGACGTAACTCGGGAGAGAAGAATTGTTGAAAAAAATTGTTATTTTTGTTTTCTTTGCGCTCAAAAAGTATTCTCGTAGCTTCACAAAACT
>NW_015662167.1:2753786-2758156 GCF_001515625.1 Sinocyclocheilus rhinocerous | reverse complement strand
TCGTTAGGTATCAATGTGTGCTCGGCAAGATCGTTTTGTGCTTGAGCGCCACCAAGTCGTGTTTTACTGTAACTTCAGCAGCTCCAGGCACGTGAACAAAAGCGCCAATCTCATTGGTCGGCCAGTTTTTAACGCGGCGCGTCAAACCAAAAAAACGAGCCCGAGGCGTTTTATTCAAAATGGCGCTTTTACGCCTGCCGTTTTGCACGCCGGTGTGCACAATCACATTGGCGCCCTTTGTTTAGTCACGAGGTGATAATCGTCTTGGTGTGCACAGGTCTTAAGACTGATGATACACGGCAACTTTTGGAGCAATTTTGCTGGGCAACTTTTTTGAGCAATGTTGCTTTGGGCACTTTCCCATTGAGAATGGGTAACACATTTCTATCTGGATATTTTAGATTGGTCGTGGACCCTGTGTCTCACCTGGTTGCCCGTTGACGGTAACATTTCCCAAAGTTGCCCGGCAACATTGCTAAAAAAGTTGCCCCATGTATCATCAGCCTAAGAGTTTGTTCTGCAAAGACCCTGGCCGAAGTCATGTTTTAAAGGATTAGTTCACTTCCAGCATAAAAATTCCGTGTTGATTTACTCACCCCCATGTCATCCAAGATGTTCATGTCTTTCCTTCATTAGTCGAAAAGAAATTAAGATTTTTGAGGAAAACATTCAAGGTCTAAATTGCAGGTTCAATGCTGTTTCAAAGGGCTCTACTGATCCCAGCCAAGGAATAAGGGTATTATCTAGCGAAACAATCGGTCATTTTCTAAGAAAAATACAAATTTATATACTTTTTAACCACAAATGCTCGTCTTGCACTTGCTCTGCGATGCGCGTCTGTGATATTAAGCACATTAAGTAATCACGCTGTAAAGGTCACACGCGGTTACTTCTTTGCCTGTGTACTCTGGTTCAGAAAGGTAGGGTGGGGCGTAAAACTCCATCTCATTTTCGCCTCCAACTTCTAAATCGTCCAGTATAGTTGTTTTACTTTTTTTTGTAAAGGGCATTTGACTTTCTTTGCACGTTAGCTTTGTAAACACTGGGCATACGTCACGCATGACCTTTCCAACGTGACAACGTAATGCGTGAGGTCGAGGGGGGTGAGTAAATTATCAGGAATTTTTTTTCTGGAAGTGAATGAATCCTTTTAAAGTCAAACATCTAAAACGTAACTTAAGACATTAACAGACTCTCTTAAAGTGCTAGTTCAACCCAAAATATCACATAATTGCAAAATTGTTTGACTTACTTTCTGCTGTGGAACATAAAAGATGATAATTTGAAAAATGTTGTTCTTTCCATAAAATCAAAGTCAGTGGGGTCCAATGTAGCACTGACCTTAATTTGTAAACTTCATTGACTTTTATGCAAAAAAATTTAACAAAATGAAATATTCTTCAAAATAGCTTCTCTGTTCCACAGAAAAAAAGTCAGTATAACACATTTGGGTAACTGCTACAAAGCAAAACAAAAAATATAGAGCATAAAACAATAATAACACAATATTAAACATCAAGAAAACATCAACATCATAAAACAGAAGAAATAAAGTCATTGGAATGACAGGGTAAGTAAATATGACAGAATTTTCATTTTTGTGCATTTTTAATTTCAGCACTGAAAAAAACCCTAATTTGATAAATAAAACTTCAGCCTGTAACTGATCCCACAACATTTGTGCTGAATGATACCTCAAATTGTACAGATTGAAGGTTGAGGTGTGTTGTTACTTTTCTAAATGATCAGATTTGTGATAAAACAAGCAACTTACATTGAAAGAGCCATATAGACACTTAGGGGGAGGCTCTTTTGATTTAGATCAATAAGGACAACCAACCTGAAACACCCTCACTTGATTGTCTTGTTCCACAGATTAACTAAATATGTTGTACAGCACGACATACAGAGCATAGGTCAAATTGGAGTAATACGGTGATACTGTCTCCTAAAACGACCACATCATAGTCAACGTAGGTGTTTTTGGACCTACTGACTGCTAGGTGCTGTTAAATCTCTGATATAGCTGCGAATCTCAGGAGGGTTGATGGTGAGCAGTGGGAGTTCCCACCAATCAGAGTCCATGCTGACACTGGCCAGACGTGTGTGTTTGAACTACTGCCTAATCAAAGCAATCTGCCTCCATTCCCTTTTCTTAGCAGAAACCATGCTCTGTAAGGAGCCAGCGTCAATACAGATGGCACAAGGATGCTGTAGTGAATGTATTTATGCTCAGTGCAGATGTACAGAGCCAGTACAGAAGGTGTGCATGTGCATCTGTATGGTTTCCAGTTTCATAATTTTGCAATCAAAGTTTATTTCTTGATCAAATCTGAAAGATAATTTATTTCTTGCATTAAGGGGCAGTTCATCCAAACATAACAATTTTGTTATCAGTAACTCATCCTTATGTTGTTCCAGACTTTGTTTAATCAGATACTTTAATGAAATCGGAGAGGTTTCTGCCCTCCCATTGGAAGTCAAGGTAACCAAAACTTGGAAGCTCCAGAAAGGTAATAAAGGTGTCTTAAAAAATCCATATAAATCGAATGGTTTAATCCAAGTCTTATGAAGAGATACGGTCACTGTATATAACTGATGAACAAATTTAATTTAGGCTCTTATTAACATCTAAAAAATAATCAACACATATAGAGCACATCACATATGGTAAACATGTGCGTGAACCAATGAGTTTTGTTCTAATGTGTAACACACACACAAACTTCTGTGTTAACCATAAGTGACATGCTCTATGTATATGTGCATAAAAGCCTAAATTAAATCTGTTCATAAAGCTATCATTTTTCTTCACAAGACTGGGATTAAACCACTAGATTAATATGGATTGATTTTATGCTAATCATGCTAAATCATGCTAAAAACATGCTAGCACCATGCTAATCGTGTTAAAACATGCTAGCAACATGCTAATTATTCTAGAAATATGCTAACAACATACTAACCATGCTAAAACATGCTAGTAACATGTTAACAACATGCTAATCAGGTTATCAACATGCTAACAACATGATTATCATGCTAAAAATATTAACATGTTAATCATGCTAAAAACATGTTAACATGCTAATCATGCTAGAAACATGCTAGAAACATGCTAATCATGCTAGCAACATGCTTTTTTGTGAACTTTACTCATCTAGTTGTTCTTGGATTGAAAGGGTCTTAAATGATAACAGAATTTGCTTTTTTTTGGGGTGAACTTTCATTTTAAGTGTTATAAAACTTCTGATTAGTGTGGTAAGGTTGGACAAGGTCCAGCAACGCTAGTAGGTTCACTGTTGGAGCCCACATGTGTTCTGCATGATAAATGTGATTGGGAAGAAAATCAGCAGGCCATACTTACATGTCTGACACTCTCCTGTAGTTGTCTGGACATGCAAATGACAAGCAACGGAAGCCTCCTTGGATGTTGAAGCAGATCTGGGAAGCAGAGCAATTGTGCGATCCAATGGCACATTCGTCAATATCTGAGAACAAAAGGGAAGACAACAGCTTAATAGATGATTATATAACCATTCGATCGAAAACTGAGACATCTGAGACTGCTTAAAACTTTCATTTCATTATTCCTTTCCTAAGTATTCTTTTTAGTTCTCACTTCTTACATAAAAAAAAGAGTAAATGGAAATTCAATAGTGAATCAAAATTAAACTATTAGACTTTTGTGAGGCTTTATTACATAAATAAATATCTAAATGGCAGCGCATGTTAAATTTTATCCGGTCCCAGTCAATGCTAGCAGGGTTGTCAGGGGCGACTGATGTCTGCGGTGACTAACCGCCAGGCTTCATTCTGGTAGGAGTCAATTTTGGCCCCTCCAGAAGTAATTAATTATGCATCTCATTTTACAAAAGCAAAGTCCTCGTTACAGCTCGCCGGCTCCAATCCGCAGACTAATTCGTTTGGTGCAGGCTAGCACTAACCTCCGGGAGCATGTACAGACTCTTCTTCACCTCTCATTGACTTTCCTATCTTGAAAGCCTGAGGGAGTTTCATCAATTTCGTGATCTTTCAGAGAGTGATGGAGGACACTGAGCAGCGCTGTGCTGAACCTGAGGTTAGCTCCTCGCAACACAATGTGCCAATTAGAGAAATTAAGGCTCTGAATTGAGTTTGTAGCATTTGGCTTTAGAAAGGTGTTGGATAGAATATTAACCACAGTTTAAAGGAACTGTTCACCCAAAAATTCTGTTATCTTCATCTTTGTGTCTTCCAAATCTGAATGCGTTTCTTTCTTTTGCAAAACACAAAAGAGATATTCAGCAGAATGGTCAATCTGCTTTTTGAGAATAGAGACCAGGGACATCAATTGGGGATAATATAATATAATATAATATAATATAATA